>NW_017306645.1:857476-996261 GCF_000935625.1 Nanorana parkeri | reverse complement strand
AATGAGGGGGGAGGGAAATTGAGAGGTCTCTGGGGTAAGGTGTGCGGCTTCTAGTTCGTACGGACCGGGGTGTCCGACGTGTGTATCTCAAAGAACAAAAAAGGACAGGGGAAGCGCCACAAGCGAAAACCAAAGAGTGGAAGGATGAATTCAAAATCTCCATTAATGTTAATTTGAATTCATCCTTCCACCCTTTGGTTTTCGGCTGTGGCGCTTCCCCTGTCCTTTTTTGTTCATTCAGGAGGCCATGCTGCTGCCGCCTGAATCCTGTTTTTTTTATAATCCCAATGGGAATTTCCCATTACAAATGCATACCCACATGGCTGCAGCACAGTCCCATTCATAGAAATGATCGCGTTTGACAAGCAGTACCACCTGACAAACGCGACATGCTGTATATTTTTGCTGCACTACGACGCAGAGCATAGCATCAATGTATAATCGCTGTTCGCCTGCAGTGCTGACATTGCAGCAGGTGAACTGGGGCGGTAATACTACAAATCATCCAACTGGTTGTAGATCGCTGTTGATTTGCGGTCTGTGAGAACGAAGTCTTAATGAATTATTTTATTTAGGAAGTTGAAAATCCAATAGCATTCTCCCATTTCTGACCTGCACTGGTTGTGCCTGCAAAACTCCCACATCTGATTTCACAAATGCTCCTAGTACATAGTCAAAGGTTGAAAAAAGAAATGACAAAGGTAAACCAAAAGGCAAGAATAAATACATTAAAAACCTGCATGCTTAGAAACCTAAACCCAACGTTGATCCAGAGGAAGGAAAGCAACCATATGAATCATGGTCCAATTTGCTGTGGTTCTTCCGATCCCTGAAGACAACTGGAAACTACCTGGAATAACAAGCCACAGTGTTATTTCCTATAAATATTATTAGACAGTTATATTTTGTGCATAAGGAAACACATCCAACCCTATCATGAAGATAGCTAGAAGTAGTTCCTGAGGAAGTCTATTCAAAATTGTTGTGGCCCTTCTGTAAAGAAGACCCAGCAAAGCTTAAAAAAAACATTTGAAACCAAGAGTGACTGATCAAGGAAGTAAGCTCACTGACAGCCCCAGAAATAGTACCCCCTCCACACACACATACACACACCATGAGAACAAATTGGTTGTCTGTTTTGCCTTCTTTTGTAGGATTTATAAGAATAGGATGACTGTCCTTGGATTTTCCACCTGTTACAAGGTGTCACACTAATGGTGTTTTACTGTTGTGTAGTTTCTTTTATATTGAAATGTTTGCATAAAGTTGCCATCATCTAAGCAGATGTGTACAGTAATGACAGTGTGAGTACAAAGCAGACTCACTGAGCTTTTGAGATGCTGCCTGCAATTTCAGACCACAGATTGGTTTTGAATGGTCGCCTGCAGAATAGCATTTGTCATAATACTACGATTGCAGGGAAACTTAGAGACAGTTTTACAACTCGGAATGAAATGTATATGTGATAAAGTTCATTTATAATTAACAAAGCGATATATTAGGGTATATGGGACTGGTTTTAGAGGTTTATGCAGAATAATATTTGGTGTGGAGCAGGGTGATATGATGAAGTGCAATGTGCATTAAGAATGGTAAGATGTAGGAGTAAAGTCTGATGGGCCTCTTGCTTCTCTGTCTGCCAGCACATCCATAAACAAGCATAACAAAATTATTCTATTCATCTTCCTAGAGTGTCTGGCAATGCTTGCTGCTGCCCAGAGACATGATAATGTGACCCAACACAGCACAGGGGTTTGCATCTAGGGGTACCTTAAAATAAGCATGTGGACAGATTATGGACATGCAAGTATTTACATATTTCTATCAATCAGTAAAAGAGCTTTAACCTGCCTCAGGGTATTATACTCTGTTTCTGTGCACTAAATGTCCTTTTAGTGTATTTTATCCTAAAAATACTGGTTTGATAAACATTTGCGCAAATACCGTGCAACATAATAAATTGCAGCTAGCATTTTTGTATTGTACAGGGCCTCTACTTTCAGAAAATATATAATTGTTTGGTGGTTTCAAGCTGTTTTCTAGCCAAAAATTCAGATTTATTTGTGTGTGCAAATATTAGGAAACTGCCCCGGACGGCAAGTGGTTAGAGAAGCTGCCACTGACCTCTGTAGATGCAGGCACTGTGGATCAGTTCATCCCCATAATTCACAGCATAAGAGCTTCGAAACTCAGCTCTTCCTGCTTCCCTCTTAGCAGTTTTTCGGTCTTCTAATCTGTAAACACCGAACAAGAGCTCTGGAAGGGGGAGCAGGAGAAGCTGAGCTGTTAAGAGAATGATTTGAAGGACTTGAGTGCTGCTGCTTCTGCTGTCACCTTTGAGGATGAATTGCTCCACAGTGCCTAAAGCTACACAGGTTGGTGAGGACTTGTTTTCAAGCTCATGTACTGCTTGGTAACAATGTGTAAATACTTAAATGTCCATTGCCTGGCTACAGGTTCACTTTACTGCAACCGCAGATATCACCATTTATCCGTTTACAGAAGTCAGTGGAATATGATAGCTCGTTGGTCGCTGTACTTTGCGCATTGTTTTATATCTTTTAAATTAAACCTCTATTTGTATCTTGTAAAGGCTCTTTAAAGAATGCATTCGGTAGAAAACTCAGCAGATAAAACAAGTAAAGCGCTGCCTGTTGTCACCTCTTATACGTCTATGATGCATTGCAGCACAGCAGAGCAAGTCATTGTGATTAATTACAAAACATATTGCAGACAGTAGCAGATTAAGAGAGGTGGAACATCATGATTAACTGTTTAATTATTGATTTCTATTCAGGTCCTAAAACTGGTCCAAATCCAACTCCACCACAGCCCACCAAGAAACCGAAAACAACTCCATCACCTACCACCACTGCTACGGCAACTACTACTGAAAGTGTGGAGCCTTCTGATTCCCCAGTAGACCCAACACAAGACCCCTGTCAAGTGAAGGAATTTGATGCCATTGCGGAATTACAAGGCGTGCTCCACCTATTTAAGGATGGGTAAGAGTAGCATACAATAATGTGGATTCTACAAAAGTCAGAAGGGGACCTTATAAATTGCAGATTCCATAGTTTTTTACTTATCAATTCCTATTTTTGTTTTTTAGATTGTACTGGACGCTACCTGCCAGTGGGCCCCCTAAATCTCCTAAGAAGATCTCAGACACTTGGCCTGAACTTCCTGCCAACATTGACTCAGCATTCCAGGATCCCCAAAGCAAGAAGATGTTCTTTTTCTCAGGTAATAATTGATATACATAACTCAATGGCATATTTCAAATGTTTGTAAATTAGACAGCCCAGCATTGGTCATTAAACAATGCATTATTGTTTTCTACCAGCATGACAGAATGTGGCTATACATGGACAGACCAAGCCATCCAAATTTTTTTCTTGGGGCAAATCGCCAACATATTTAGCCATTACCAGTGACAGTCAAATCTGACATGATATAGGCTGCTTAGGAAGTTGTCAACCACCTATTGTAGAGGACAAAACATCAGTCATCAGAGTGCCTTATGTAAGAGCAAAGCATCCCACCTTCAAAACCTGGAGAGCAGGAAAGTCAATATTAGCCCCAACACATCTGAGTCTTCTCTGCAGAGAGGTGGGAAGTATATGTAGTCATGGGCTGCTCAAGCTTGCTCTAGAAGTAAAGTATAGCATGAAAATCCTGTAGGTGGTATTTCACCAAATTACAATGCCTGATGTGGGTTTAATCATTTCTTCCTCAGTATATAATTTAACATTTCTAAAGCCACTGTTGTCAGAATGAAGCTCCTACCCTCTAACACCAGAAACTCTGCCCAGTTCGGCACTGTTTAATGAAAACAATACCCATCATCATCATAAGACAGGCCCTACAAAATCATGACTGCACTGCCAGTAGGTGGACATGGGAAGTATACCTGAGTTTACAATACACATTTTAAAATATTCAGTCATATTATTTGATTACTAGCTACATAATGTTAAAAAACAACATTATAAGGATTTTTAGTAAGGTAGAAATCTGTGAGTATAGAAAAGCAACCTGTAACAACCCAACAAAGGGACATCTTTGATCATTCAGACACTGCTGAAAAGGCAATTTCTTCAGTGTGTCTCTTCCCTTTAATTCATCACTGCACTTTCTTATTGCATGTTGCTGTCATCTGATATCTGTTATGTGGTATAAGTAAGTGTGGCTCTTTCCACAGGACGCAAATTCTGGCAGTACACAGGAAGCAGTGTTTTGGGACCACGAAGTCTTGATAAGCTGGGCTTTGGCAAGGATGTGGATAAAATCTTGGGAGCTATTACAAGGGATAATGGGAAAGTCCTGTTATTCAACGGTGAAAGATATTGGAGGTAAGTCTGCAAGAAAACTTGTGACTTAAAAGTTTACTTTCACTTTTTCAGTCAGATTTGAGAAACTCCCACTATATGTCTGTTATGTGTTGCCATTCCCATTCCCATACCCAAACATTATTTTTTTAATGCATTAACATTTTTTTGCATTAACATACAATGTACCAAGTAGTAAAGTATTATTAAACTCCCAAGCGCTTACATTCATAGAGGCAATTTATCAAAACTGGAGCAGACAAAAACTGGAGCAGCTGTGCATGGCAACCAATCAGCTTCTCTCTTTAGTTTGTTCAATTAAGATTTGAAAATGAAAAAGAGAAGTTGATTGGTTGCCATGCACAGCTGCTCCAGTTTTTGTCTGCTCCAGTTTTGATAAATTCCCCTTATCATGTTTCCAAACAGCTGTTGCCAACTCTCTCAGCTACACTTTCTTGAACTTCCTGTCCAGTATAAGATCACAAGGGACATAGCAGTCTCTAGCAGCTCTCCATCTACTAGCTTGGAGAAGGGAGGAAGGAGTCAGGGAGAGCAAAAGGAGAAGGGGACTGACTTGCCTTGCTCTGCCTCTGTGTTTGTGGAGACAGACACAGCTAACTAGCACACAAAAGGGTGGGTCTATAGGACCCTGCAAGGGAACGGAGCCACCCTAAAACAGGATATCAGGGCCAGTGCTCAGGGGACCAGCTGATTCTGCAGGGATCTAAAACTTTTAAACCTTAGTATCACTAAGTTAACAGTTTAGTGTCACTTTAAGTTAACACTGTCTTGAATGACTGAGGTTACCAAGGATGGCAGGATGTGCTGATCATGTCCTGCGGTTGTAGCCTCAGACCCCATTCACACTGAGCGTTTTGTAGCGCGATTTCCACTCAAAAATCACTCAAATATGAAGCTCAGTGTAGCTCTTCCTGTAGCATTTCAATGTTGCCTGTAGCTTGTAGCTGAAGCTTATCGCTCGAACATGACCTATTTTTTGGTGGATTTCGAGCGATTTGGCCCCAATAGGCTTTGATAGACTGCCAAAAGAAGCTCTACGTAGCACGGCAAAATGTGCACTGTAGATTAATGTTGCCCAAAGTCGCTCAGCTCAAATCAGCGCTTATTTTGTTGTAGCTCAGTGTGAATGGGGGTCTAAAAGATGGGAACATTTTTAGTGATATCATTGTCATTTATTGCAAAAATGCATTGTTTATATGCAGGTTGTACTTACCCCCAAGTCCAGAAAAGCTATATAAGTGTGACTCTGTATGCCTAATACATCCTCCATGTTTTCTATTAACAGGCTTGATGTGAAGGCTCAGGCTGTGGATAAGGGTTACCCACGCAACACCGGTGAAGATTATGCAGGTGTTCCCAGTGATTCTCATGACATCTTTGTCTACAAAGGTAACAATCAGTATGAGCACATTCTAACAACAAATGTATAGTGTATGGGTGACTCAGTACTGAAGAAAGTGAGGGTGCTGGCCCTGGCAGCCAATCAGGATCCATCTGTCATACTTTCTAAGCTAGCAGTTGGTTCCTCTGGGCAGCACTGCTATGTTTCCATCACTCTGGAACATCTACATTCCGAAAAAACTGTTATAGAGCTCATGCAGGTCTATGGACTCCTACCCAGCACCATGTGACAGTGCCGGGCCTATCAGGAGGAACCTATCGCTTTCACAATGGACAAGAGGGAGCTTTGGTTTTCATATCACAAACACACGGCCCCTTCTAAATGTCACACATTGTACTTTTCTGGCGTTTCTACAGTCGGCGGGTCTGAGATGTTCAAAATATTGGTGTTTACTACCCGCAGAGGGAGCTAGACCACAACCAGATCAGAAAGGGTATGAACCTCCCAGTTCAGTTCTATGTTGCAGGAATTTGTAAGTAACATTGCAGACTCTTACCTGCCTCTGTTCTGTAGTCATCGAGAGAGGCCATATCATAAACTGAGAGAAGACAGAGTACTCAGGTAGGAGGCTCTGCCTGTTATAATGAATTGCATGACCTGTTGAAATAAGAGAAAAACTTTTAGCCAGTCACACGAGCGGGAAATGTAATTTCTGGGGGCATTGTGTACATAATACATTGTGTACAGCTTACAGTGTTACCAGGAGAAGGGAGGAGGAAGAAGGAAGGGTGGGCCTAGGAGAAGATCAGGCTCTGCTGTATGAGATGACAAGGAATAGGCTGATAGGACAATTAATCAGATAAATGACCTTATAAGTCTGTTGCTGACCCCTCATTGTCCAATCACAGGCTAGGAGCAGGGAAGTGACCTAGTTGTGTTGCTTAACTGCAGTATAAAAAGTCAAGTCACCAGGCTGTGGGAAAAAAAAACCTGTAAAGCTGTATTACTCACCTGATCCTCAATCCCACATTGGTCAGTGCTCACCTCTCTCCCCCTCTGCTCCAGCTTTGTAATGTCCTTCGACATCCTCATGTCTAATGCAGGTCAATGGACCTGCATATGAAGTGATGATGTCAGTGATACTTAGACTTCATGAGCCCAGGGGAGAAGATGCTGTGGGGACTGGTCTAGCAGCCCAGAGGGAGCCGGTGGAAAAGAGGATCAGATGAGTATTACAGGTTTATTTGAGCCCCCATAGACAAAATGAGCACAAAGTTATACTCCCCTGATTCTCCGAGCCGGCTTGCTCTTAGACCGGTCCCTGGAGTGTCTCCCCCCCTCGGATGCAGCAGTCTAAGGTCCCTGGCTCATCACGTTCTATACACTGTGTATAGGAAATGAGGATGCCGAGGGACATTCCATTGCTGCAGCAATTACCAGGACTTCTTCAAACCTTGCAGTGTGTTGGTAGCCCCACTGCAAGGGCTTTTTTTAATGTGTTTGTCCAGAATTTTTCTTCAATGGACAGAAATGTTACTCCTTTGGGATAAAACAACACCAATGTACTGCATGTATTTAGCTGTTTGCCTGGAGAATAGCTCTAAAGTATAACGTGTCCTGAACTAAAAGGAGTTAATGCTTATTTCAAAGGTATCTTTTGCTCAAGGAACCATCATTTGCAAACTAACATTCTATCTTCTTGCAGGTAAATACTACTTCTGCCAGGATAAGTTCTTCTGGCGCATGACATGGCGCAAGCAAGTGGAAAAGGTCGGATACGTGAAATACGACATCGTCCGCTGCCCAGAGAACAATTAAAGCAGCAGCGAAAATGTGAAGATGAGAAATGAGGAAACGACAGGCACCAGCTTGGATTGGAAGACTTCAGATGTGAACCTTTTGATCCTGCCCCTTCTTCATTTCAGCCCCTTTACTTCTGTGGTTGTAAAAGGAAATTGTTACTGTTCAGGCACTGTAGACATGGTCTCCATGTTGCATCCCCCTTAGGGAAGTGAATGTGTGTGTGAGTTCCCAGGCCTGCCTGGCGCAGGTTTCCAGAGAGCAGTGTGACAGATGATGACTTGTGGCGCTAGCAAAATGCGACAAGGTGACCTTTCAGAGATTTCTTTAATATATTATTTGCTTTTTCTAATAAATACTGTTCTTCCTTGACCTTCATGGTTTCTGTTTTTTATGCTATCCGTAACGACAGATGATTTTATTGGGCAGAAGACTTTTGGGGAGATCTGCTGTGTTCCGCTGCGTGCTCTCACATGCATTAATGTGAAATTAGCACATATGTCAAAATGACATGATAAGGAGGCCGGTGTCAGCGTCTGACCTGAAAGCCTTGCTCATTGACGGAAGAGTCGTATACCGAGGTGTAATTAGAAATCACAGGGCCTCCATGCAAAATGTTTATGGGGCGCCTTGTATTAATTAACTGCACCTGGCCTTTAATATTTTTTTAAACTCCTGATGTCTCCTTTTAAAAGGTTTCTTTTGTTTAGTATTGAGAGCTTCTGGGTAGGATTAACTTCTGGTACATAGAAAACTAAGTGGGGTAAGTTAAAGGGGTAATATACAGTATGTGGCAGGTATATGTATAGTTAAACCAGTGCAGTTTAATAATGAGAGAAGAAAAAAGAGGTTTTTATTAACATTTTGTTATGTCTTATTACATGATATGATATCATTATCAATATTATGTTACATGATATGAATTTTGAGAATATTTATACAGACATCCCAACCTGCAAAACCTTATTTCAGGGAGGTGCCTGTCTCATTTCAGGGAGGTGCCCTTTCTGGTTTTTTTTTTTACAGCGGCCACCGTCAGAATATAAAAGAAATAATAATGATTTTTTTCACAGCACACCTCTATTTACTTCACTTTTCACTTCATAACACTCCCAATATTTACCTCACAGCACACTCCTGAGGAGACAACTGAGGAGGAAATAAGGACAGAGGGATTTGGTTCCAAATGAGGGACAGTTGTAAGTTATGCAGATATACCTCACTCCCCCCTCATAGCACACCCCATATTTTCCTCACTTCCCCCTCATAGCACACCCCATATTTTCCTCACTCCCCCCTCATAGCACACCCCATATTTACCTCCCTCCTCCCTCATAGCACACCCCATATTTACCTCACTTCCACCTCATAGCACACCCCATATTTACCTCACTTCCCTCTCATAGCACACCCCATATCTACCTCACTTCCCCCTCATAGCACACCCGATATTTACCTCACTTCCCCCTCATAGCACACCCCATATTCACCTCACCCCCCCTTCACAGCACAGTTGCCATTCATTTGAACGGCACCCCAACGCACCCCCGACGGTCATGTGTTGCAGAAACGTGCAGTACTGTAATACCATGCTGTGCGGTGAAAAACAGAACCACATGCTACACTGCAACGTATGGTTGCTGGGAGGTGAGTTATGGTGTCATTCAAATGAATGTCAAGGCAATGCACCTAACACATGGTAATGCATACTAGGTGCCCTGTGGGATAACGTGTGTTAAACGCACAGTTTCATGCAATAAATGCAATGATATGGTGTGAACGGGCCCTTAAAGAACTGGACAGCAATTGTCAAAACTGGACTGACAGATTCACAACTGGACATGTGGCAAGTCTACTCCCGGGGCACACTCCTGAGTTAATAGTGTACCTGCCCACCAATTTTATACCCAACACTAAAGCATAGACATGTGCGATTAGTTTTGTTACGATTCAAAAGTCCTAGAAATTCTCTGAAATTCTGACATTCGGACACATCTGAATTTCTGAATCCCAATGCATCCGAATGTGTCCGAATCCGAATTTCCATTTCCGAAATTTCAGATCCCGTCCAAATTTAGTTTAAAACCAAAATTGATTCGGACATGTGACTTTTCTAGCCAATCAGATGTGTTTTTCGGTTTATTGCATCCGAATGGGTCTGAATACGAATTCTGGGAGCCTCAGCTTTAGTTTTATGTATATATAGCTCCCAATGTTGCCACAACAAATATTTGTTCGTACAGAATACTAATTATATACACATAATACTAAAGCTGATGCTCCAAGACCCGAATGGAGTCCGAATTTCCGAATAGCATTTGGGAGCTTCTTAATGCCATTCAGGTCTGGAAGCCTCAGCTTTAACATTATGTATGTATATGGCTCCCAGACCCGGACTCCTGAATGCCATTCGAGTCTAGGAGATTCAGCTTTAGTATTAATATCTGTATATGTTTTTCTGTGGTAGTCAGAACGAAAATCCGTAAACTCATCCGAAACGCACAAAAATTCGGATTTCGTCCGAATCCGAAACCCCGAAACGAATGGAATTTCGGAACCAAATCTCAAAATAACAAAAAATCCAAACCGAACCGAATTTTTTCGCAGCTTACATGACTACTAAAGCATACACTTAACCCTCCCCTACCTGGACACTTGAAGAGGACCTGTTCGGTGGAAGCTATGCCTAAAGGTGGCCACACAACTGCCGATTATCGTACTATAATCGCGGGAAATCCAGCGATCGTACGATAATTGGCAGGTGTATGGAAGGCGTGCGACTGTTTCTACTGTACGGTCGCACGTCTTTTTTCTTACAAGCACGTTGGAAAACCAGCCGAAAATCATACGATTTTCGGCGGGTCTGTGGCGTGCTCGTAAGACAAATGCTGCACGGGCCGGTGTGCGCAAGCACTCACTGCCCGCTCAGCATTGGAATCATCGGAAGTCCTCCCCTCAGCGGCCACCCTACGCCCACCTGCCCTGCACGCCCGTGCGGGTGTTCGTACTCGGACGCTGACAGGATGGATCCTGCCTGCGTCCGAGCAGGGACACCCGCACCCGTACGGACCTGCACTTAAGGTGAGAGTAGGGGGGCGTACGGCGGCGTATTCCCATAGAGAAGGACAGGGGCTGCGTACTAATCACATGCAGCACCTGTCCTTCCCGGAAGCTGCTGGATACGGCCGTGCACGCAGCACCGAGCTGTACGTTCCGGACATTTCTAGTGTGAATGAGGCCTAAGGCTAACAAAGTTACTTCTACCTGCTTGCATTTCAGCAGGAGCTTTTCACGGTGTCATTCTGCAGATGTTCCACAAATATACAGCTCTATGCCTCAGCAGAGGGACACACCACCTCCTTCTCACCTAGCAGGGATGGGAAGCTCTTTACACACAGGCTGCCAACAAGCATGCAGACAGCTGCCATCGAAATGTTAGACAAGTAACAAAAAATATATGGCACACAAGTTTATCAACTTGCAAATGTCAAAGCAATAATAATGTTAGCTTGACTTTAACTCCTTATAGTTTCTTTTTAAACAGGGACATAGAGGAATTTCATACAGCTTTTGCCTCCCACCATCAGTACGGCGCAGTGTTGCCAGGTTCTGCTATGTAGGTTCTGTGGTTAATTAGATTCAGTCATTGCCTTCCCACCCTTTAATCACATGCAGAACCCGTGCAATGAATATGTGTTAGTAATTAAAGGGATGAGTTGGCAAACATGCCACTATAGGAAGCTTTTTGCCCCGGAGCTGCTGAATGGTTATGTGAATATCCTGTTCTCTATTCACAGTGATCAGTGACCCTAGTTCAAGTGCATCTTAGTAGCAGTCTTTTCTGTTATATTTTCTAATGTCACAGCTCAGCCAAATGTACAAATTCCTATAGTAGGATTGCTGGACCACGTGTTTGCGCTGGTGTATGAAGTCTGGTCCTGAACCTTTTCGGAGGCAGGTCTCTGTCTGCACCATTTATAGGGTATTAGAAAGTTGAGAGCGCCACACCAACTGGTGTGACATTACTCCGACCTAGGCACTTCTACAGGTCGTGAGGGAGCTGTATGCCATGCACATTTGAAAAGAGCTCCCTCACGGCCATAGCCTCATTCCATCAAGCTGACACTCGGTGCCGGGCAGCATATTTTGAATGGCTGCTTGGCGAGAAAACTGACAGTACTGCGCTAGGGGGAGGCATAGGAAACTCTCACCTAAAAAAGTGGAAAGCATGTGGCGACCCACTGAACATGGGGTCGCGACCCACTTTAGGGTCATGACCCACCAGTTGAGAATCAAGGTTTTTGATAATGCAATCAAAGCTTACTTGAAAAATGCCTTTTATGTAGTGAGCACTGCTTTCCATCTGCCCATCACTTTCACCAACCTTCTGGATTCCCAGTGTGCTTTGCGTCGCTTTCCTTGCTGTTTGATGTGATAAATCCCCGATTTTCTCAAGACTACATAGCCCATCATGCATTGCTTCCAGCAAGCAATGATAATGTTACTTTGTTCAGATGTTGAGTTGTAGTTCAAAGGCAGGCTCTGTGAGAGCTGTGAGACAGAGAAGTACATATTCACAGGGCTGAGTGAAACTGTGTCATGCATTGAGTAGGTACATCCCATGGGGATTATCAATAAGTACGTTTACAAACTTCTAGATGGATATGGTGATTGGGAGTGGGAAAGAACCTATGGAAATTCAATATAGAAATACAGATTTATTTTTAGTTTTTGACCATAGATACCCTTTAAATTAGCCTCTCAACCAGGCATCCATGGAAGTCTAGGGCTTCTCTCAAGGTTGCAAGGGATTCCTTGATGAGTGACGGATTGCTCTCCTTTCTGACAACACATGCATTGTTCCGGCACCAACATCACTTCTCTCTTCTCAGGTAACTCACTGATACCAATGATCTTTACAGCTGCTTGTAAGAAGGCCTCTCTCCCTTTGACTACCAATCTGAAGGGGCCCCTCTCTCACTGACCTTTTTTTTACTGTCCAATTTTCTTTTTTGGTCATTATTTTTTGTTTTATTCAAATAGTTTTGGTATGGAGCAAGGATTTTTTGGGTGTATTTGACACTCACTTTGGGTGTCAAGTACACCAAATACTTTATTCTTTGATTTAATAATTTACGTACAACTTACTCATTATGCTAATGGGTAGTGGTAGTGCTTAAGGTGGACTTATGGCCTTCTCAGTGGTTGCAGGTACTGTGGCCACATGGGCTCCATCTTCTCCCTGAAGATTCAGGTGCAGAAAAGCCACCGCTATGACAAACCCTTATTTTTTTCTCTCATTTAATGTCATTCCACAGTGAGCAATGTGTAACACATGACCCTGCTCCTCCACCCAGAAGGAGCTTAAAGCAGAACATTACCCACCAATTTAATGGTGTTCCAAAACAGCTACTTTCAAGCATACCAACTGTCAAGGTTGCCAGCGTGCTTATTTCAGCTCTCAACCGAACTTTCAAGCCCCCAAATGTCTGTTGTCATAACTGATCACATGTGCAGCACCATGACAACTGAAATCCAAATAGAGGCTAAGATGGCACCTTCCTTGGCTGTAAGGGATAAGAGGTTGTAGTTCAGCTCTCAGTCGAACTTTCAAGCCCTCAAATGGCTGGCGTCATAGCTGATCACGTGTACAGCACAACAGCAACTGAAATCCAAATAGAGGCAAAGATGACACCTTCCTTGGCTGTAAAGGATAAGATGTTGTAGTTCAGCTCTCAACCGAACTTTCAAGCCCTCAAATGGCTGGTTTCATAGCTGATCACATGTGCAGCACCATGGTAATTGCCATCCAAAAAGAGGCTAAGATGGCGCCTTCCTGGGCATTAAAGGATAAGAGGTTGTAGTTCAGCTCCCAGTCGAACTTTCAAGCCCACAGATGGCTGGTGTCATAGCTGATCACATGTGCAGCACCACGGCAACTGCAATCCAAATAGAGGCTAGGATGGCACCTTGCTTGGCTGTAAGGGATAAGAGGTTGTAGTTCAGCTCTAAATGGTTGGTATCATAGCTGATCACATGTGCAGCACCATGGCAATTGCTTTCCAAATAGAAGCTAAGATGCCGTCTTCCTGGGCATTAAAGGATAGTTCAACTTTAATCATAAACGTGGTATGATTGAGCCCTCTGTGGGGTGAAACCCATGGGGGAGCAGGGTCTGGCGGACGGCATCATCTGCTATGCATTACACACGGTGCAGCAGATACTTTTCGAGTACCAATGCTGGTACTTGGCATTTTCATGAGAACTACCAGGGTTTCAGCGGTTGCAGCTGGGACCTGGCCCTGGCACTCCACCACTGTACTAAAATCATTAGTCTGTATTGTTTTAGAAAAACTGTCACATGACAATAAACAAAAATGTATCAGTACTTGTATCTGTGAGTACTTGGGCGAGTATCAGTACTTGTACTTGCAAAAATGGTATCGGTGCATCACTTTATTTATATTTAAAAAAACAAAATAATACAGTAAAACAGTAAAACAGAGATGTACAAATCCCAGGAGCTCCGTGTGCTCCTTACAAATGACAGCTGCCTCCTAACTTCTGAATTTTTCTCTAGTCTAGTCTTGGAGCTGGAAAAGTATCTGTACTTGTACCGAGTACGGTACTTGGTATCGGTGCATCCCTAATTTCCACGTTGCTTTACTGATTTTGCTATTATAATGTGTGCTGATTTCAAGGGCTCCTTTAGTGTAAAAAGGTTGCCAGCGGTTGCTTTAAATTTTCAATAGTGTAACCCTACGCTAAGTGAAGAATCCAGGAATTGTGCGCTGTAGACTGGGTAGAAGTGTTTATTTTACAAGGTCTGTTTAGGTAAATCAGACACAAGTCAATTTGCAATTAATTACCTGCTTAATCTGGGATGAATGTCTTTATAAAAGACGTGTGGCTGAGAGGCTGATGGAGGCTCCTAAATATCATCCCAAGACATTGTTTAAAAATGCCAATATCTGTCCCCAAGTCATTCCAGATGCTGTCACATTCCCTGCTGCAGTCGTGGGGGAGGGAAGGAGGGAAGATGCAGTTTGTTTCGTCGGTAATGTGGTTTATGGTTCTATTGAGCATTGCAGTTCTCATTACAATAACCTGAAAGCAGTGTGGCGTCTAATTAAATCCCGCATTCTCCAGTGGTTTAAGACACTTACAAAAGTGTGCATTGTAATATTACGCATTCTAGGACCACAAACATTCTGCTTCAAGGAAATCATATGTTTAAAGACCGTCTCTCTTTTTTGCTAATCACTGCCATCCATCCAATACTAAACTTGTATTGCAAATATTTTATTTTCTTGAATATATTCTAAATACAATGGTCAGTAAGACTCAACAGCAAAAAACAACTATGGTTATTTAATAAGACAAAGGAACACAAATTACCAAAGCAAGAAATGCACCATACCGCTAAATGATATGAAATTTTTAAATTAGGTACCTCGGCTTATATTCGGGACGGCTTATACTCGAGTATATACGGTAATGATACATTGAACCGGATAGGTAACACATTCCGCGCATCTATGATTAACCTTAAAGCAATTGTTTGGACTTTAAAGCTACCAGATATAAAAAAATTAAAAAAAAGATTTTTTTTATTCAATAAATGTCTTGTTTGATGTATTTTGAATAAAAATAGATTTTGCATATTTTTGGTTTCTGGTACCTTTAAAGTCCAAACAATTGCTTTAAGGTCACGTTTGTTATGAAAAAAATGAAAGGTGCAATATAATTGGTTCCTGTGCATCTTGCACATCGCTTTCACACTTGGTATGGTCTTATAAATAATGCTGCACAGGCTTATATAAAATTATGTAATTTGAAAAGGTAATGCTAATGTTTTAAAGGCAGAACTCCTCTATCCAACTGCTTAGCTTAAATGATGATAGGTCAACTGGCTGCTGTCTAAATTGGTCCTAGGATCTATGTGTGTGTATGTATGCAGGTAAGATAGGGACATTACATTGTAAGCTCCTTGAGGACAGGGACTGATGTAAATGTGCAGTCTGTAAAGCTCTGCTTATAAATTGTCAGCGCTATATAATGCTTGTAATAAATAAAACAAATACAGATATGTACTTTGTTTTTTAACATTTCCTGCAGTCTTATTACAATAATCTTCTCTGAAAAGGTCTTCCTTTTCATGAAGGAAGCTTGCCGATAAGCTTGCCTGTTATGTGCTGTGTATACTTTGAGGGCATTGAAGTGCCACCTACTGGTATAAAGTGGCATTACAGATGTTTGGAATGTACTGATTCTAAGCTAGGGTTGCCTCCTTTTCTTCATGCGAAACCCGAACACTTTAGCGTCGCACTGCAATTGTTTTTGGAAAAAATACAGGAGAGAGCGAGGAGAGATATATTTTTATGCTGCATTCATTAGATAATAGATAATAAGTGCAAGTATAATACTTCCAGATATTTATTATCACTCACAGAGGGGAATTTATCACAACTGGAGCAGACAAAATCTGGAGCAGCTGTGCATGGCAAGCAATCAGCTTCTCTCTTTTTTATTTTTCAAATCTTAAAGGGTTATTAAACCCTCCGTTTTTTTTTGCATATATCTACTGCTAGCAAGCAGTAGATACGGTATATGCAAAAAGTGTAAAAAAAATAAAAACCCGCTTTGAAAAGGGTTAATACTTACCTATGTCTTCCCGCGCGCTCCCGTCCGAAAATGTGAAAATTCTCGGGCGGCCGCAAACCATCTTGGGGCGGGCGCATGCACAGTTCACATTTTGGGCGGGACGCAAGGAGAGACGCAAGGTAAGTCTATGGACGCGTGCACCCGCATGCAGACACCGTGGGACAGGAAGTGCCAGCAAGTTTAGAGGAGTCAGCGCTGGATCGGAGACCCGCCGCAGATGAAAACGACAGGAAAGAAGAGGACGATCGGATTAAGAGCATCATTTAAGGTAAGCGCTTTCATTAACATGGGGGGAGGAAATTAAAATGTTTTACTTTAATGTCACTTTAACTAAACAAACTGAAGAGAGGAGCTGACTGGTTGCCATGGGCAAATGCTCTAGATTCTGTCTGCTCCAGTTTTGATAAATTCCCCCACAGAGTTCACAGTACCCTTCTCCTCCCAGTGTTAAACTCATCTCCTCCCTGATCCAGTGCTGGTTTAGCATAGTTTACAAAAAAAAAAACACACTCTGACTATCAGTAGATCCACAGAGGAATCTGTCTTGTTTTATTTATTTAATGCAGCCACCCCCCCCTCTCCGCAGCTCCACTGGGACCAGGAGGCAGTGCTGTGACACTTCACAAACCATCGAGGCACATCAAGGAACACACACACTAGTGCCGGCCCTGATTAACCCCTCAAGTACCACACAGCCACGTACCTCTAACCACCCGTGAGAGCAATGATCCTTTCCCACACTGACAGCCACACCCTACTACCGGGATTGCGCCCACACAACAGAGGGTCCTCCTCCCTGCACTCATCACCAGGACCCTGAGGTTGCCCCTGTCCACCTGAAATTGTGACATCTTCTGTCCGGGACTCAGCTGGCCTGAAAACCAGACACAAGATTCCAAACTCAGACTGTCCGGGTGAACCCCGGAAAGGTGGCAACCCTAGTCTATGCCCACATTCACAGCGTGAATATTTTCCAGCAATTTTGAAACTTTTTTTAGGCATTTGTGACTCATCTTTTTTTAATGTGGTTTTAACCCTCAGGCATTTTGTTTTGCCAATGGAAAACAGCGTAATCTGTGACATCATATGTCGTCCTTGTATCAGCTTTCTGGTTTTCCTGTGTCGCGTTGTGATGTCCTGTGCTATAGGAGCTTCCAATCCAGGAAAACTTCACGCCCAATTTCTTCCCAAGTTCTCTGGGGTTTCCCATGGTTCTTGTAAGGGCATCACTGAGGTTGTAGAGGTTCTTGTGGGTCTTTTAACCTTTAGGCATTTTTGCTTTGCCAATGGAAAGAAGCATCATCTCTGACATCATATTTCGTCCTCATCCTTGTTTCAGCTTTCTGTTTTTTTCTATGGGGTGTTGTGATGTCCAATGCTATTGGAGCTTCCAATCTGGCCCAATTTCTCCCCAAGCCATCTGCAGATTCCCATGGTTCTTACAATGGGCATCACTGGGGCTGTAGAAGTTCTTGCCAATGGAAAGCAGCAGCATCTGTGACATCATATGTTGTCCTCATCCTTGCATCAGATTTCTGTTTTTTCTCTGAAGTGTTGTGATGTCCTGTCCTATAGGAGCTCCATTCCTAAAAAACTTCAAGCAATACAAATCCCAGCAATACATTGTAAGGCACTGCAGAATAATACCATCAGCTATAGAGGACTACAAATCCCAGCAATACATTGTAAAGCACTGCAGAATAATACTATCAGCTATAGAGGACTACAAATCCCAGCATTACTTTATACAGCAATGCAGAATAATACGATGCTACATACTCTGTATTGCTCCGAGTTCGCGGCCTGATTTCTCCAGTGTCTCAAGAGAGCTGTGCCGGGTTTAGAGGAGCTGTGCAGGCTCTCAGAAGGCTGTTCAGGTTCTTAGGTGGTCAGTGCGGCTCTATGGGGGACAGTGCGGGCTCTCAGGCGGTCAGTAAGGGATCCAGGTGGTCAGTGAGGGATCCAGGTGGTCATTATGGGCTCCAGGTGGTCAGTGCGGGCTCCAGGCGGTCAGCGCGGGCTCCAGGTGGTCAGTGCAGGCTCCAGGCGGTCAGTGAGGGCTCCAGGTGATCAGTGAGTGCTCCAGGTGGCCATTATGGGCTCCAGGCGGTCAGTATGGGCTCCATGTGGTCAGTGCGGGCTCTCAGACGGTCAGTGCGGGCTCCAGGCAGTTAGTGCAGGCTCCAGGCGGTCAGTGTGGGATGCAGGGGGGTCAGTGTGGGCTCCAGGCGGTCAGTGCGGGCTCCAGGGGGTCAGTGCAGGCTCCAGGCGGTCAGTGAGGGATCCAGGTGGTCAGTGAGGGATCCAGGTGGTCAGTATGGGCGCCAGGTGGTCAGTATGGGCTCCAGGTGGTCAGTGCGGGCTCTCAGGCAGTCAGTGCGGGCTCTCAGGCGGTCAGTGCGGGCTCTAAGGCGGTCAGTGCAGGCTCTCAGGAGGTTTGTGTGGGCTCCAGGGGAGGTCAGTGCGGGCTCCAGGGGAGGTCAACCGCGCGGTTTTCAATGCATAAAGATGTCTATGGGACCTAAGCCGCGCAACAACTGACTGAAATAGCTCCTGCACCTTTATGCACGACAGGCGATTTCGTCTGCGCGAAAAATCGCAAAGGTGTGAACAGCCTCTATTGACTTCAGTGCCAATCTGTGTTTTGCTGGATATCGCACGACTCAATCCGCGCGATAAATCGCCTAGGTGTAAACCTAGCCTCGGTCGTCCAGGTTGAGTGATGCTGGGTGAAGACTGAGGCCATCTTCTGGCTGAAAAGAGGTACTGCAGGGGGGCCGCTTCAGACTGAACGCGAGTATTGCAACCTGAGCTGCTTTTTTTTCTCTTCTGCAACACCTGTTCCACGTTTAGAAAAAAAAATAATAACATTTGCAGGAATTTAGTTTTAAGCTAATCACTTTTGCACATGTACCTTCAAAAAATAAAATTAATAATTTCTATTTATTACAAAGTAACTGCCCCAAGTATTACAAGTCAGCAATACGATACTAGAAGAAAAAGGCAAACAATGACACTGTCAGCCATACCCCCCCAACGAGGTTAACTGAACGTTTCATTCACATTAATCTTTCTGTTTAAATTAAAACATGTAGGCAGACAATTTTTCCTGCATCAACAGACATAAACAGAGCTGACCGTCGCAACTCCCTGGAGCTAGGCAGCTACACAGCTAGCTCCCCTCAGGCATTTTCACTTATTCTCCACTAAAAGCAGCCTGTGTCTGCTTCACACGGCAGCTATTCAGCAGTGTCTGATACAATCTTGTGTAAGCTCTCAGCATTCATGCCGTGAGGTATTGCACCTTGTTTATCCGCACTCATTTCCCAAAGATGGCTAATTCCAGTCTTCAAGGGCAAAGGTGAGGGGGAAAAAAAGCATGCACTTCTGAACAATGGCTGTAGCCCAAAGGCAGCCAAAGGACTCTGCCATTTCCTGCTGCTCCTAAAAAAAAAGATTTGAAGCAGAACTGCACAAAGCACCAGGCATCTGAACTGATCGCAAAACTCCAAAAATAACGACAAAACTGGTGTAGAATAATCCTGACCACTGTCTTGTGCGGTGATAGTATAATCCATGTTTATTAAATGTATATACACGACGCTTTAACAGGAAAGTGATAAACTCTTTACATTTTAGGATATATTTTTACACCATATTGACCATTTATGTGAAGAAGCTGATTAACATTTGACATACCCATCATGAAGGCCAGCCAAACCCACCTATGTAACCCTCTAGGCTAGCGTTTCTCAACCTTTTTTCAGTCATGGAGTCCTTTAAAAGTATGCAAAATCTTGAGGCACCCCAGTCTAAAATGTAAAATTCCATATCCTAGATAGGGGTCTGGTATGGTTTTAAGGGGGGACACCAAGCAAAAAATAAATAAATGAGGTGCAGTTCTCCTTTTCAAACCAAAAGCCCATCTTCCCATCAGGAATGCCCTTCCCATCCGAGTCCCCCCTTTGTCACCAGAAGCCCCCCTTCAAGTCCTCCCTTATAATCAACACCACAATGCAGCTGCAGCAGCATGGCAAAAGGCAACTGGTGGATGGAGGTGGACTTCTTTCCTCTTCTGAATGCTGAGGAAGGTCCTTGATGCAGCCCACCCTGCAATAGCACCATGCATTTCCATGGTGCTGATAGCCAACCAAGCCAAACCAGTGCATGATACCATGTGAAAATGTAAAGGCACCCCTAACAAAGCCAGGAGCCAATCCAGGGTGCTGCGGCACCCTGGTTGAACAAGGCTGCTCTAGACACCCAAAACTCTGAATTTCCAGAAGACGCTCTCATTATTTAGCTTACTTGGAGCAAGATAACCCAGAGTATCTCTTACTTGTTCCCACATAGCAAACTATGTTTTCACACATTCACTCATTCTTGTTTATTAACTGTATACAATGTTAGAGGAGCTACATGGCAGAAGACCATAGCTGGCATGCCTGTGGCCTGACTGAATCCCTGTTCAGAATTCCCCAACAAAACAACAACCTTCTGGAAAAGAAGAAAACTTAAAGGATAATTGCAATTTAAAACATTGACCCCTGACCTACCCCATGCCACCCTCCCCTTCCACAGATCTGTACTTACCGAGATCCGCCAGATATGCTTCCGTTATTGTTTACTTCCAGCACAGCAATGCTTTCTCTGCTGGCCACATCTGCACATTGCAGCACCATAGACTTTTATGGGGGCCGTCTCCCAGCCCGGAGAAGGATGCAGCCAGGAGAGGGAGACTTGCAACACTGGATTTCTCAAACAGCAGAGCAGCACCCTCAGATCTCGTTAAGTATAGCTCTTTAGGGGGTGGGTGGGATCGTTTAGGTAAGGGGAGGAGGGCAAGAAAATTAAGGGCACTTTGTCCAAAAGTCTGTCAAGTTCTTATTGCTGCCTGTTTTCCTATTGGGTAGATTCACCTCACTATTCGCCCTGGTGATCACTGTCACCAATAAAGCAAATAAGGGCAAATCAATCATTATAGAGTTGTCACCTGAACAAAAGATTAAGGGAAAATCTCCCATGGGGACACCTGTTTTGGCGACACTTGCCTAAAGATTTACTCCTTGCTGCATCCCTGGGACAGGAAGTGAAGGGAAATTTCCTCAAGAGTACACAGGCAGAAAAAAAATAACCTGGCAGGGCTTTTACTCTTCCATATTCTATCCAAAATTGAACAAATGGCTACAGATGCACTTTTCATCAGCATGTTCCTTGGCATCCCGTGTATATGCTCCTAGTGCAAAACAGTGACGCCGCACAGCATGAAGCCCACATATATGCGTGCAGCCAGCGTTGAGTTAAAATCCTTTTTTAATGCTTTCCTTAATGAATACACAACTACCTTAATTAGTGTTATATTATATGTGCTCTACGTTCAAAGCACAGTCGGGATCATTGCTCAAGTGAATAAATGGGAAATTTCCTTCTTGTTCCCCAGGCATCCATCACGGTGATGCATAGATGGAGGTAGGCATGGTGGTGTTTTATCGAAATGGCCAAGTCTCCAATCTCCAATTATGTCACTTCCAGTGACTTGCCAGCAGGAGATTTTGATGAGGTGGAGTTAGTGCGCATGCGCACACCCGACTGCATCACAGAAAGACTGGAGGAGCTCTGTACAGCCGCTGCATTTTCACAATACTCCTCGAGTTCTCCAACAGCTGTCAGTTGGCATGCGCGATGCGTACATATGTGACATGTACCTTTGAAGGTGGCATATCGGCGCATGCTCATTCGGCAGTTGGCAAGCTCAAAGAGTCTTCTAAAAGCTAGGATGTTGTGCACGCATAAGCACTGACAGCTATTGGATAGCTCGATGAGTATTGTGAAAATGCGCGCATGTGCACTGTGGCTGTACAGAGCTCCTCCAGTCTTTCTGTTCTGCAAAAAGGGTGCAGAACAGAACCGTAAGTGAGGTAATTGGAGATTTCAACGACTAGGCCATTTCGATAGAACACCAGCAAGCATGATTCCCAACAACAATCAGATCACTGACCTACCATCATTGAAATAAAGGGCCCATTATTGCTTAGCTCTATCTAAAAATGTTACTTGCTTGGTTGTCTGTGGCTTTAATACTCTCAGGGGCCTGGAACAAGCATGAAAACTCTTGATCTCCATGGTTGTTCGAGGTTTATGTCTTAGAACAAGTTAAAGCCATTGGTTCTTTACAGCATAGGAATGCAGACACCTGTGGTCAGCAGATTCTAGAGCACCTCCTGCTGGCTGAACTGGTAAATATAAATAAATAAATGATGTGATAAATCATATTTGTTTGATTAAACATGTTAAAATGATTAAACATCTTCTTTTCTCTTTTGTATGTTTGTTGTTTATGTTGGAAATAATAAATATATATTGAAACAAAATTAATTAACATTAGTCCTTAACCTTAAAAGTACTGTGACATAAGGAGAGGGGACATCATTGAGGGGCGGTATGTTTCCCCTTGCTTTCTATCCTATGTGCATGAATAGCGGAACCCTGACCAGGGTTTCGCTTTGACTTTGGGTCTGGATAGTCCAGCTCGGGCTTTGTGTCTCACCTGGATAGTTGATTGCTTGATGAGTGCTTGTCCAGGTTAGATAAAAGGGGAAGGCTGAGACATGGTTTTGCTCTGGCCTGGGACTCAGACAGCCTTCTGAGAGAGCTACATGTTAGATGTGTTCAGAGAGAAAAAGAACTTTGCTGCCTGGACTGTTTTTCGCTGGGAAGGTGATCCCCCATTCGAGCTATACCCCCACAGTACATAGATAATTGATTTACAAAACACTATACATTCCCTTTAAAACAAGGCAAGCCCAGACAACAAATTATTCTGGGTTTGGGTTAGGAAATGAGCTAATTTCATTATTGGCTGCTCTCCCGGCTTCAGAAACGAATATAAAATTGATAATGGGTTATATTTAGAGATCTGAAGAGTTCTGAAAAAAGAAACTGTTACAAAAAAGGTTTGCTTAGTTTAGACCAGTGGTTCCCAACCTGTATAACCTCAGGACACACGTTTCTCCTTGGTCATTAAGTTGCGACCCAAGTCTGCAATGGTGCTGGTGACTTCTATTATGGACTGTATCTGACACAGCGTCATCTGCGTTGTCACTTCAAGCACCAACCTTTCATTCAAGGTCTGTACGCTGTATGGAGTGCAGGTGATTCCATATTACCAAGTCTGCAATGGAACGCACAGCATTGCGGTACCGCGGGTTCCTTTGCGGGCAATTGAACTGTGGGTGGGAGGTACGTTTAGGGTGCCATTCAAATGAATGAAAACGCATCGCACCTCCCACACCAGAGTGAGTAGTAGGTGCGATTGCACGGTAGAGTGCGTTATTTGCACAGGACTGTACGATTAACGCAGTGTACTAATGTAAATGGGCCCTCAAAAACACTGACAGACACACACAACCACAGACACATTCTCACACATATGTATACACTCCAAAGATCCACCCAATCTCCCTACCTTACGAGTACTGGAGCGGATCCTCAACCTGGGGTCCAGTGTGGGCTGTTGTGCTGTGATGGAGCTCCATCCATATGTACATTGCTTGTACAACCCCCTTGAACGCCCTGTAGAGATACCGGGAGCCAGAATGTGACGTCACCCCGGTCCAGGCATCTCTACAGGGCATGCAAGGTAGCTGTAAGCAATGCTTGTATGGATGAAGCTCCCTCGTGGCCATAGTTCCAGCCCACCCTACCTTAAGCTGACACTCGGCACCGAGTAGCATATGATAGTGACTTGCGGTACCTTCTCTGCTGGGTGAGGTATTCCCCCAGGATCACCCTCAAGACGCCAAAACACTGCCCCCAGCCCAACGAAGCTCCGCCCCAGCCCGGGGAAGCCCCACCCCCAACCCAGTCACCAACTATGTTTGGAGGAGGGAGGGGAATGGAGGGGTAGGGAGGAGCCTCCCTGTCCCTCTCTTGCTGGCCACTGGTGAGGCATCGAGATCAATACACTTTGCCATTGGTCCAAACCATCCACAGAGCTCAAGCCTCTAACATAGAGTAGAGGCTGTTGCAGCTCTTGCCTCACTATGTTAGGTTATATAAGCAGTGGGGAAGCTGTCAAAAGCCGATGCAGCGCCGTCTGTAATTAACAGGCAGCGCTCCGTCCATGACAGGTTACACACAGTGGTGTATTTTGATTTTGTGCTGCCCTAGGCAAGACTAAACCCGAGCACCCCCCCCATCCCTAATCTAAATTAGTCCCACCCCTTCCTGTTTAAGACATTTTGCATAACCTGTCAGTCGCGGGATACAGCGTGCACGGTGTATCTAGATTCTGACATGTTGCGCTATCAACGTAGCGGGACGCTCTAGTTCTACTTTTGCAATAGCCCCCTTCTCTATTCCTGGCTTGATGGGCTCCCTAGTTCTGCAGCTACAATAACCATTCTCTCCTGCGTTGCCATGCTGTGCTAGTCTCTAGTTCTGCAGCTGCAACACCGATCTTCTGCCTTCATATGCTGGGCTGTCTAATTCTGCAGTTACCGATCTTCTGCCTCGGCCACTGGGCTCTGTAGCTTGCCCCGCTCTAGAGACCACGGAGGTGCCGATGGGCACGATGACCATCTCGATCTCAGCCCTGGGGATCCTGCGGAAGCTCCTCCACTGCCTAAAGTCAGATATTTGTGTGCCGGTTTCCCAGGGAGGTCCGAACTGCCAGTGCATCTGGACGAAGGTCACAAACACTAATACATTGCACGGCACATTGACCAGGAAGAGGAAGGAGCTGCAGCCAGCAAATATATGTAGGAGTAGGCGTCATAGGTGGGCACGTTGGTCCCCCAGTCAAAGAAGCACCAGGTCCAGGAGTACTGGCAGTAATTTATGAATAATTTATCATATCATTTTTTTTCCTCTCACCTAAATGGTTTGGGGGGCAACATTTTTTGGCGCCCCCCCTGAAAAGTGCCGCCCTAGGCAAATGCCTAGTTTGCCTTGCAGTAGATACACCCCTGGTTACACAGCGGGGAGGCTTTCCCTGCTGTGTAACCTGTTACAAGCCGATCTGA
This sequence comes from Nanorana parkeri, assembly GCF_000935625.1. Classification (NCBI taxonomy): domain Eukaryota; kingdom Metazoa; phylum Chordata; class Amphibia; order Anura; family Dicroglossidae; genus Nanorana; species Nanorana parkeri. The sequence goes on along the minus strand of NW_017306645.1, from coordinate 971,080 downwards.
ATGGAAAAAAAGCTGTCAGCTTCAGCTTTTTCCTCCATAATACAAGGCGAGTCTCTGCCTCACCTGCCTCCCCTGACCACACGTCCCTGGCATATGAATGGCTGCTTGGCACGAGAACGGACAATGCTGTGCTAGGGGGAGGCTGAGTTTTGGGTCATGACCCACCAGTTTAGAACCAAGTGTCTAGAGTTACCCTTTCTTGCCTTAGTTTTCCCTTATGTTTTTCTAACTCTCTTTTCTTTTAATGGCATGAAATTGTTTGCTTTTTAGATATCTTTAGAAAGAAGCTTATTTTGAACATAACCTTCAGGGACAGAAATAACACTCTGAGTAATACACTCAGTGACACACTCAGTAGTGAGGTTCGAATGAGGATGACAGCCTTGAAGATTGAACTGTCAAAAACAAATCAGTTTCAGATCTAATAATCCTTTCCTGTGAGTTGAAAAAGACATCCCATTGGTCCCTGCCACTCACAGTTTATAGATTATACAGAGGTTCCATTTGCTAATTTCACTTGCAGCACAACCTACTGGTGAAACCTGGTATCACAGCTTGTCTGTTCAGTCATACGTCTAGTCAAATTAATGTTGTTATAATTATCCTTTATTGTAGCACCTTTATATTCTGCGTGTACAGTAAATTAAAAATATTGTAGAATGCTTACAGACCCGATACAGAACATAACATGTAAAAAGGGAGCAAGGGTCCTAATAGAGCTTATAAATGTAACTATCTGCCTAAGCCTGCATGTTGTTATGCTAGTTCCTCACATCATTTTCAGTACATCGATCTACATGCTCATCACGGCCATCTGCTGGACGTTACTTGACACTGCATCATGGTCAGTCTGCAGCTTTACACCTGGCCTTAATCAGGAGTGCTTAAAGTGTAACCCTACTTTTGCTGAGCAAAAAAGAGGTTTTCTTTAAACCCCCTTCCTCCCCAATCCGCAGAATATAGCATATATTTACCTTATATTCGTTCCCCTACTGCCCTGTTCAGCTCTCAGGTCCAAAGGAAATACCCAGTACTTCTGGGCATGGAGGAGCATGTGGCTTACTCGATTTGACAGTGCTGGGTCAATCAGTGCTGTCACACAGGGAGGCCTTAATAATGTGTAAGCTATGACTCTAGTGACTTGTTGCTTACACGGGGCTTTTTTTCTCTCCTGGAGACTAAGCTAAGTGGTTGGAGAACATAGGAAATCAAAATGTATGCACCTGTGGATAACTAGTTGTTTGCATGGACAGAGTGCAGATTCACTTTCAACTAAATTCAGAGCTGTCGGTGAAATAGAGTTGCCGCAATACTAGTACTCATCATTCCTTCATTACACAATGGCACATTCAAGGAATAACAATATTAAAGCTCATGTGGGGTCCAGATTCCATTTTGCACCTCCTGGGTTGTCCGCAGTGTATATCTTCTCTTGTAATAATGTGTGATGTACTTCTAGAGAGGATAGCAATGGTGTCAGGGGACAAGACACAAGACATCGGCTTCTTGCTGTTGTTGGAGAAATCATGACTAGGGCACGCCATAGGTTCCTTCTTGCACCAAAAGACCCTGCTACGCCACCTCCCCTCAATAACTAAAAACCCCCCAAATAACAGACCACACCATTGTTTGGTATAACTGGCTGTAGCAGCCCTTTATTACAAAAACATCATAACGTAAACCAATATATCTAACATTAGATTAATGTAATCAACAATTAACTAAATTATGTGTGTGTCCATGCACACACGGCCACACCTCTATACCAATAATATATATATATAAATGCATGGACACACACATATGGCTGGAGGTCTGAGAAGGCCTCGTTACCCTAATGTCACCATCTCTGCATAACCAAAAGGCCCCTAGCCGCAAGACACCGACTCAGGGACAACCACCGTATTGTTGCAGAGACATTTTCCACCTCATACTGTACTGGTCAGCATGCCTGCTGACTCCGCCACACCGAGGACTGCGCACCAGAGACGAGTCCTCACAAACACCAACGTAGCACCACCGTACCCCGCAGATGAACCATGTCACCCCAGCGAGTACCCAACACCAAATACTAAATGTATACTAAGTTGGGGCGGGTGGGCGGGAAGTTCCTCGCCGTGTGCTAATTCCCAACTGACCAGGAAGAATTCTCCGCCCTCTCATCCTACTGTGAAGCCCCTCCTAGACCACCTATAACTCGGCCAATCAGGTAAGTGCCCCTTCCATTTTGAAGAAAAACCTTGACCTTGACCCCTCCTTCTTGTTCCCATGTTCGCCCTGTCATGTTGTCCCTCCGCCTATTTCTTTTCTGTCATTAGCTGCGTGACTATCTGGAGAGGGATGATATTTTTCTGAAATTCAAACATCAGTAAAGTGTGCCAATTGAAATGACGATATTCCTGTTTTCATATTCATCATTCAACAGCAACAATAATAGTTTTTCTGGAAAATATACCCTCATACTTTTCCTATCTTCTTGTTATTTGTTCTTGTTGCCTCCGAGTCCGTGCGTAATTACTATGAGGATTGTTTGAAGTTAACCAATGACTACAAGCAGCTTTTATATATTTTTGACGTCCAAACATTTTGATTATATTGGATGAGTTCTGTGACTGGTGAAACAGGTTTTCTTCAATCTAAAATGTCCTCCGTTGTTATTTTATCTCCTCTATTTTGTTGAGGTATCTCAAGTAAGCTCTTTACCTCCAGCAATAAATAAGTCCATTAATGGCCAGCAATAGACTCTGCTCATTTAAAGGAGGACATTGTATAATTGCTCTAATTGTTTTGAGGATAAGAAGTTGCACAACATGTTTGTTCAGCTTTAGTCGCCTGCTAATGTGGTTCGTATTCCTTTGTAAAGGGTACATTTGCGGGCTGAATATATTGAAATAAAGAGGAGCCGTCTTTGGGCTAAGAACAGATGGAGGGTGCCCTGAGGTTGAACCCCAGGACAGCAGAAGCCTGGATTTTTTTTTTCATTATTTTTGTTAGCATGATTAATATACAGAAAGCTAAACTAAAATTAAAGTGGCTGCAGATTAGATGTCAAATGTGAAGTGACCTGCTAGTCTTTTTCAGTTGCTTCACTTGCAACTGGACTATTATTTTGTGTTTTATGATTTTTAAAGCCTAAAATAACCTTTTTTTCATTTTGGATAGTGGAAAAGAATTAGAATTTATATGAGGTTTTTATTTTCGGTCTGTTACTCTGCTGGGAAGTTTGATTAATTATTAGTACAAGTAGATGCTTATTTATGTAGCACATTCACATCAATCTCTGCCCTCCAGGAGCTTGCAATCTAAGGTCCCTATTAGACATGCAGGGCATTTTCATTTGTTTCTTCAATGGAGAGGAATGTTAATGCTGTTTCGGATTCTGAGGCAACTAGCCTTCGAATCCAAAACTGCACAAAGAAACTGCAGAACGAGCGGCGGTCGTACTGGCGGCCAGTGCGTTCTGCGCATGTGTGCCGCCATTTTGGAGTATATCTTGGATACACTAATCAGAATGCACATGTCTAGTCCCTATCTTGCATGCACACAGGCCCAATTTAGACAGGAGCCAATCAACCTTCCAGCATGTGTTTGGAGTGTGTGAGGAAACCCATGCAAGTGTAGCCCCCATCACCTTTTGTGAGGTGGATACTAGAAATTTAGCTGTAGACAGTCTGGCTGAATTATAGTTGGCAGTTACCTGGTTAATACCAGGTGTTCTGGCATTGATTGTACCTACCTGGGTGGAGTGTGACTCTACTGTAGTGTAGGACATCCAATGGGGGACACTGTGAGTATGAGCAGTTCAGCAGCCAATCACTGGGGTTCTCTCAGCCAGTGTTGCATGCTGGGTAAGTGCTTATATACTTGGGGGAATTGCCATGTGCTCAGTCTTGTGCCAGCCATGGATTAGTCCAGGTTGGGTTGCTGTCCAGCCTGTCCCCAGGCTAGGCCTGAGGCCTGGGGGTGGGGATGCTTGAGTGCGGGAAGTATTTCGCTGCTAAATCATGTCACATAAAAAAATTGCAACTGCCACCATTTTATTTTACAGGGTCTCTCCCTTTAGAAATAACATGCTTGGGAGATCCCTTTATGCTCTAATGTGGTGTTGCAGAAGAGTATGACTTTTACAGACAGTCTCAGTGGCAGCACACTGGCAGCTCTTATTTGACTGTTGAATAGATCTTTTTCTTTTACAATTAGCTTGGCTTACATACAGCAGCAGCGTCCCAATTGGATTCATTTCAATTTACTAAAAGGCTTTTTTAATCAGGTTGCTTTAGCAGTCACACATTCTTTTTCATTGAATGGTAACAGAACAACTTTGACCAATAGATAGTAACTGGCCAGTAGTGCACTGTGGCTGTCCCTGTTCTGTCACTGGCCAATTTCTATCAAGCCATCATTAATAATTAAGAGACCGCAGATGATACAGCAGTGTAGAGTTGGCCAGCAGGAGGACATTTATAAATGTGCTAAAGAAAAAGAACACAGGCAGGTGTTTTACTTTAAGAATGAAGAGACCACAGATGATGCAGTAGTGTAAAATTGGCCAGCAGAAGGACAATTTTTATGAGCAAGGCTAGGCCCAAATTTACTTGCGACAAAGAGCACAGCCTGGAGTTTTACTACATGAATTAAAGTGGAATTGGTGGGGGAGGCCTGCATTTGCTATAATATGCAGGAATGCTCAGCATACTCATACATTATGGCAAACTTACCTCTGGGTTTGCTCTTCTGCAGCATTATGAGGTCCAGGCTTCCCGCAACCACTCCATCCCCGTCAGTTCAATGTTATTTTTAGCATCTTCTGGATCTTCTTGCTTCTCCCACTGGGCAGGCATGTAACTCCCACGCATATTCACTGAGGTTGCAGTATCTGGCTCTATTCCCGGCATTTACTAATTGATTTACTACATTAAATCAATTAGTAATAAATCTTTGTTAGACAATCAATCTTGAGATTTTAAGAACAGGTCCGTTTTAAGGATTTGTACAAGCAAATGGTATGAGCACTCACCTAGTTGATTGCTAGGTGCGTTACGCTGCAATTGAACAATTGAAGTGGTGTTTTGTTTTTATAAGTTTCCTTAAAATTTGTGTTAACACGTTTCCAGTGTTTTCCAATGAGTGTGACTATGGCTGCTACTGTGGTGGGCATCCTTTGTGCAGCACTTAGTAAGGCTCAGAATTTCTGTGTCAGAAGCATTGCAAAAAATGCTTATTCTACTGACAGCCATTTCTTAGAGGCACCAGAATGAGCAAGCTAACTTAAAGTAATTCTTAAGCCCAAACCTTTTTTTTCTTCTTCATTTTGGATGGAGACTAAGGGGTCTATTCACTAAGCTGCTGAGGTGAATGACCGATCGTCCGAAGGATCGGCCGAAGCTACGGCCAGATCCTTCAGCAGCTTCGTGAATAGACCCCTAAATAAATTAGGACCCCTGCCAGGTTTTTACAGATAAATGTGTGTAAATTCGTATACATGTGGCTAAACCCGCATTAAAGGCAGGTACATCTAAACGCAGAACTTGATCTGGGAATCATATACTGTTTTTACTTCCCAGATTTTTTAAATAACCTAAATCTAAGCATTCTAGTCTGAATGTAGCCTACCAGTCAGATTTGGTGGATTGAAAACAATGCATTATCTGTGTGGCTATGATTTTTGTGAAAGGCAGATTCAGTGAAGAAAACTGCATTGTTCTTTTTCAATCTTTGTAGTGACATGCACTTTCTAAAAATATTTTAGCCTTACTGACCCAGTGCTGGCAGCTAAGGAGACAAAAAAAATACATAACACTGACTGTAAGAAACAAAAATGTTTCCTGATGTTGGTCAGCGTCCTCTTTATATCTGCAGAACTGTGTACTAGAAGCCTAACGAAATGCAATTCTTCATTGTGTGTACTGACTTAAAACTAAATGCAAATATCTGTTCACTTTAAAAAATGTCCTTACTTTGCCTTTCTTCCAGCTTTTATATATGTGTTTTCTCTTCCTTCCCTCCCTCTTTGTTTCCCTCTGTTTCTCTCTACTCCTTCAATTTCCCCTCATCATCTCTCCTTCTATCTCTCTTCCTTTCGCTCTTGCTTTCTCCTCTATCTCTCCTTCTCTCCCTTCCCCACTCTCACTTTTCTCCCCTCTCTCTTTCCTCTGCCACCTCTCTCCCCCCCCCTTCCTTTCTCACTTTCCTCCCTCTATCCTCCCACCTCTCCCTTTTCTCTTTCTATCATCCTTCCTTTCTCCCTTTTTTTTCTTTCTTTCTTTCTTTCTCTCTTTCTTTCTTTCTTTCTTTCTTTCTTTCTTTCTCTCTCACCCTCCTGCTTCTTTTCTCTTTCCTCTCTTTCGCCTCTCCCTTTCTTTTCTCTCTCCTCCTTCCTTTCTTTCTCCTGCTTCCTTTCCTCTCTTTTTCCTCCTTCCTCTCTCTCTCCCCCTCTTCTATCTTTGTCTCTTCTTCTCTCCTTCGCCTTCTCAACCCCTCCACACACACACACACACACACTCTCTATCTTCTTTCCTCATTAAGGGCTAGTTCACACCATATGCAGTTGTGATGCAGTCCGTTTATTTTAACTGCTGCAGTCAAAATACATCACAATGCTTTCCTATGGGCTTTCTTGTGCCTAATTCACACCATTACAGTCCGTTCAGATGCAGTCAGAAAAAGTACTGCTTGTCCTATTTTACCTTTCATCTAACTGCACTAAACGCATCAAAACACAGTGCAAACGCATCAAAACGCACTAAAATGCATAAAAAAAGTAATTGATTGTGGCATCATCCAGGGACATGCAGGTGAAAAACACGCATCAATAACGCATCACAAACATGTCAAAACGCATCAAAACAGATCGCAATGCAACTGCGCAGACGCACGCAGTTGTGATGCAGTTTCTGGTTTGAACTAACCCTTAATCTCCCTGTCTCTTTATCTCTTCCATTCCCTCTTTTTTCCCATCTCCTTTGTTTTGATGTGTTCTGTCTTTCCATCCCTCTTTCTTTTTTCCCTTCTTATCTCTCTCTTTCAATTGCTCTGTCTCCATCTCTCTACCACTCTTCTATTTTCTCTTGCATTCTCTTCCCTTCAATCTCTCTTTGTTTTCTCTTTCTTCTATTTCTTCTCTCTCTCTCTCTCTTTCTCTCTTTTGCTCTCTCTTCCATATTCATATCTCTCTCATCACATCTCCTTTCTTTCTCCCTCTATCTAAACACTCTCATAATTTTCTCTCCATCTCTCTCTATTTCTTTTATTTCCTCCCTCTCTCTCTTTTCCTATCACTTTTATTCTCTCTCTCTCTCTCTCTCTCTCTCTCTCTCTCTCTCTCTCTCTCTCTTTCCATCTCCCTATCTCTTTCTCTCTCCTTTTCTATTCCATTCTTTCAACTGATGAATAAAATGTAATACAGCCTCTACCCTGGTTTCTATGGTAACAGCTGGAGGGGGGGAGTTCAGGTTTCATTTCTGCTCCTCTGACCAAATCACCTGAAGATAAAGGGGGAAGACGTATATACATCATATAGGGGAGATCACGGAATGCACACACACAGGACATATATCAGCACTGCAATGTGTACAATTAGCAACAACATAGCATGTAATGCATGTGCAGTTTGTGACCAACACAAACTATATATACAAATTGCAGCAAGAGTATATGAGACAGGGTGAAAGTTAACATGTTCAGGTCATTCTTGTCCTAGCAGGAATTTCCGCATAAAAGAGACTGATGGCATGATCCAGTGCATCCAATACATTAAGTGTGCATGAAGCAGAGCGCACAATAGGAAGAGCTAGAATGATGTAGTATGGATTGAGTGAGATAGGGTGAACGAAGATGATATGGACTTGTGAATCCTAATTATGCATGAAATAGGTCGTGCAGGATACAAGGCTCAATACATGAGTATAATAAATTGGGTGGAATAGACACACTGGAGTTTCATAATGGTAAACAGAAGGAACATCACATTTAATGAATAATTCTTGTCCTGGTTTATCAGTAGCATTGAAACTGCAGCTCCTTACATTTTAATATTATTGCTATGATGTGATATAACGCTTTTTTATTTAAACCTCAGAAGCACACATTAGCCAATTCTTGTTCACAACCTAAAATCGTCCCTACATCCATCCCATAGGCTATGATACAACTAAAATGTTAAGGTGTGCCCTCATCATCTAACCGGCTTGACAGTTGTAACACCCTTTTCTGTAGGTTACCAATGAGCAGACTGGCATCATTCCATCCTGAATCTTGCTGTTCAGCTCATCCACTATTTCTCTCATTCTTTAGATGCTAATTCTGTCCATCAGTCCCACTACTGTCCATGCATATACAATTTCTTTATTGGCCAGGGATTCATGTCAATCCAGTCCAGGAAAGCGCTTTACACCATTCAAGTGAGGACACTGCGTGGCCTAAAATGCACTAGCCCTGCAATGCGTTAATGTGAGACATTGCCAGTACAGAGAATTTGTAAATAGATCGACATGTTGTGTTGCTGTTTACTTTGGATGAGCATGATGAGTGATTTTGGCAAAATCGAATTCACTGCAAAATTACCAATTTCTGCATCGGTGAAATTTCGCTGAAGTTGAAACTCTGATTTCCACTCTATGAGCTGCTAAAGTGAAATTTGCTTGAAAAAAGCTACTCTTTTTTTTATTTATTTAGAGGATTTGAAATGTTTTTGTTTATTTAGTGTATCCTTTGTATTTGTCTTTTGTTAGTTTTTTTGCATTTGATCATTATTTATGTACTATTGTTTTACATTTTTTTATTTTACTTTTTTTCACAGTAAAAAAAACAAAACATAAAATGATAAGTCTGAAGATGGCCCATTTTCTGACACAAGATTAGGTCCAAGGTAGTTCAACAGAGTTTCTGTAATCCTCAGGAGCCATTAAAACTCCTTAAAAACACCAAAAACCCCTTTAATTTAATTTCTCCCCATTGCCACCAACATATTTTGCCAAATTTGGTAAAATCTGACAGAAATCTCCTAATTTGTAATGAAAACTTCCAAATTTGCTCATCCCTTCCACTTTGTTACGCTAACCCTTAAGAGGAGGGGAACGCTTTGGGCTGCTATATGAACCAGCAGTGTTTGGGAATTGATATGGTTTCTTTGCACATTGTCACACCGTGAATATAGTTCAACATTCTCAATTTTTTTTTGTGCATTTTAATGTATGTGAAACTGCTTACAATGCACAGTGAGATCTGTGACACTATGGTCAATGGTGTTGGTATGACCTGCATGTTCTTCCAGCCATTTACTATCATACAATAATGCAGTGTAGATGGAACCTTCAAATTATTTCATGAGCTGCTTACCTTCTCTAGAACCTCTTTCCAAATGCTATTTAAGTAGGATGCCCTACTTGTCCTCTGTACACTCTAGTGCTGCCCTTCATTGTCCGATTTTGCAGGCCAGTCCTATTTCAGGTTGTATGATGCTCTTTTTGTGGGCCCAAGCTGTCAATGGCATATCCTCTGGGTACATCATGCAGCCCCAACTCACCACGCAATGCTGCATAGACCGGTGCTCACACATCCTAACAATAGCAGATTTGACCATCCACTGTCAATTCTGAAAAGGATGAAGAGGGGCCCACCTTGTCACATGACCATGATCAGGATACCAAGAAATAGAGTGTGTATAAAATGTAAAACAGTTTATCATGGTAAGGGGGTTAAGGGAGAGTAGCATATGACTAGGATGAGCCCTTTAACTGGTGTTCGGCTTCATTACAAAAATATTCCCCCTCACTTATACCATTAAAAGCAAACTATAGTTTAATGTATTTTAGAAATCCTATACATGTGAAAGTCATAAGTTTGAAAGGCATGGTTGAAACAAAGCTGATTTCTTGTTTTGGTAGATGATACAAAGTTAAGCCACAAGACAAGTTTCTTATATCTCTCTGGTACTCTATTAGTGAGATCTTTGTGCTTGAGCTCCTGGATCTATACACCTGCTGTGGCCATTATAATGGAATTCCTAACTCTACTAGCTGTATTTTATTTAATATCATGGAAATGTTATATTAGAGAGAACAGAAGGCGCTGGAACATCCAAAGGTAGTTAGGAACATCAAGCACTATTTGCTGGACAAGAATTCTGTCCAATGGAGTATCCCAGACTTAGATCATCGTTCTTCACCTATAAGTAAAATATTATTTTTTGAGTGGACTGACCCCGCAGATTAGTTCCATGTTAAGTGCTTGCATGGACTGTGGAAGCTGTGCCCAAAAAAAGCGAGAGAGCAAAGCACTAATTACCAGTTTTTTGGTCTCACTGCAGCTGTTTGTTCCCCATTACTGACCCTACATGGCTGGTTCCACAGCGTTTCACTGTGTGAATTGGCAATTTTGGTATAAGAGCACGGCTTTGCTTCCTCATGTCAGAGCTGCACCTCTGATGACTGGTGATCTGATGATTAAGGCCCCATTTACACCAGGGAGGTTGCAGATCGGCTGCTGATTTTAAAAGGGATGTTTAGTGAGTTTTTAATTGCGTTTCAGCGCTGAAACGCAATTAAAAATGCCCAAAACCGCACTGAACAGTGCGGTTTCATTGAAAGCTGTATTGAAACCGCACTGATCAGCGCGGCAAAAAAGGGTCAGGGAGCAATTCTGGTGGGGGGTGGTTTGGATCGCACAGACCCGCGTGGTCGCATGACCAGTCCCCATAGCAATGTATGGGATCGTTCATGCCGGCGGATCCACGCGGCCAAATCCGTGCGGCTGAACCACCCCGGTGTGAACGGGGCCTTATAGAGGAATCATCAAGCAGCAGAAGTTCAGAAAGCACAGATCTATAGAATGAGTAAAGCAGAAGCAGGGAGATCCTTGCACTGCAATTTTTCAGGTACAGCTACCTCTCTAACAAGAAAAGTGAGAAGCTCAGTAGTGACATCACCAGATCTCACTTTAAACCTTCTGAGACTAGCAGTCAAAGGCACAGTGCCTTAGATGATCTTGCATAGCACATATATAGCTATGAAGCTCAAAGAAGAGCACTGTTATACTTCAGAAGGAATTCAAGACAAAATATACATTTTCAGGGTACTGCTTAGATACAATTCTCATCTTTAGATGTTCCCCATGAGATAGCAAATCTTCACATCTTCAAGTTTAGGTCCGCTTTAGATACCAGAAAGGATGGTTTTCTAAATGGCTGTCACCCACGCAAGTGCATTAGTGCTCAGGTTGTTTGATCTCAAGAAACTTTTGATGCTGTCTAGCTAAAAACATGAAAAGGGGAAAGGCCCAGACCCAACTTCTGGATATACTGTATGTGGATGCCACACTAGCGGTCATTCTCAATATTACATTAGTAACTCATGACAATGTACAGCTAATCACTAAAAATATAGAGTAATGTTTTTTTATTATAGACTAGAAGCATACTGAAGGCCACAGAGGAGATCTGTAACCATCCATAAGTACAAAGTAGCAGGCTGAGGTGCATAGAGGTCATAGAAGCAGTAACATCCTATTTTTACTGCAGGAAGAACGTTATTTTCTGGAATATACATTTCAGCTAAAACCAGACAATGTTGTTGTGTAGAAATCCTTACAGCCATAAGTGTTTTACCTTCATTGACGGGTTATGACTTTAGAATGCTTTCAAGCGCCGGAACACGACAGGATCTCCCATTGTTTGTTCGCGTTGCACTTAGCCTGTTTTGCTATGCTTAATGCACCAGCTCATGACAAGTTAGTCTGTTAGCATGTAGTTTATATGGCAGCTCATGCTTGGCATAATTGCTATGCATCTTCTGCACTCAGTAGTGAATGACAGAATCATTACTGGATGCAGATGCTTGCAATACCGAGTCTTCTATTCTATAGGTTTAGTTATGCTTGAAGCTCACCAGAGCCCTCTTTAGGGAAGAGATTATGGTCAATCTGACATAGGGTCATAATTACAATGCACTATTTATAATTCGGTAAACATGCACCATGAGAAACACCTGCCCTGTTGACTGTACAAGGAGCACTGAAAATACCTGATGCACACTCTCGGAGGGATAAAGATGAGCAGTCTGTGGATGACTCTGTCTGCTCCGACCTCGATGAGCACGCACTAATCCTGTCAGATTTACGGATTATCAGGGGCTGGTTGCATTTCTGTTTCAGATTTATCACAATCTAAAGTGTTTTGTGATCTACAACAGTGACCAGGAGGACATGTGCTAAACAATGGTATGGAAGCCTTCTGTGGGAAGTTTTTGTGGCTATTTCAGTCAAGAACAAAATACAAAGTACTTGTGTCAAAAATGTGTTGAAAGAAAGTAGCAATGGTTTTGTAGACTAGACATTCAATGTTATTTTTGTCATGTCATGTCAAGGAGACACTTTCAGGGTCTGGGGTCAATCTTATTTGAAATTTTTCAAATGTTAAGGTTTTTTTTTGCTTTTCTTTTAAAGTTCATACAATACATACAATGTGATTGGATACAATACAACAAATACAGCAAACAACCATCTTCAGACCCACATAACTTGAAAGGACTCAAAAACATACACACCATAATACACATGCGCACTTGGTCCCCCACAAATTACTAAGCCCACCAGTAAATTATAATACTATTTAATAGGGATGTACCGATACTTTTCAAGTACCAATGCCGATACTTGGGATTTTCATGAGAACTACCAGGGTTGCAGTGGTTGCAGCTGGGACCTGGCTCTGGGGCTCCACCACTGTCCTGAAATAATCATTAGTCTGTATTGTTTTAGAAAAACCTTCACATGACAATAAACGAAAATGTATCAGTACTCGTACCTGTAAGTACTTGGGCAAGTATCAGAACTTGTACTTGCAAAACTGGTATCAGTGCATCCCTTATATATATTTATAAAAACAAAATCATACATTAAAACAGAGATGTACAAATCCCAGGAGTCCCGTGTGCTCCTTACAAATGACAGCTGCCTCCTAACTTTTGAATTTTTCTCTAGTCTAGTCTTGGAGCTCGAAAAGTATCTGTACTTGTATTTGTACCGAGTACAGTACTTGGTATCAGTGCATCCCTACTATATAACTTATTACTTGGGATATCAGAAGCAAATAAATTATTACCTGGCATGTTTATCCACCGCATTATACAGTACGCTCTCCAGGGCTGACCCATGTATAAAAATCTATATTTATGAAGGACACATAAGTTATTTTAGACACTAAGCAAAAAAATCTCGCCAGGTGAACAATAAGGGCTTTCTAGAATAGTCAGGTCAAATATTTGGCATAAGTCTTAGACCCCATTCACACTGAGCGATTTGTAGCACGTTTTCTGCTCACAAATCGCTCAAATATGAAGCTCAATGTAGCTCTTCCAATACATTTCAATGGAGATGTTCACATCTTGCAGCTCAATGTCGCCTGTAGCTTGTAGCTGAAGCTGGTAACTCAAACATGAGCTATTTTTTGGCGGATTTCGCGTGACTTGGCCCCAATCGACTTCACTGTCGCTCATTAACACCGTTTTTGCGCAACAAATGTCACTTTTGCACAGAAATTAAAGTCTCAACAGAAGCAGGAAACAGGAAGAGGAATTATGTCACATTAAAGACCACTTTTGATTGGATACAGCCCAAAAGCAGCTACAAAGTTAAAATGCCAAAAGAAGTGCTATGTAGCGCGAGAAAAGGTGCACTGTAGCTCAAAAAAGCTCAATGTAGCTCAAAGTCGCTCTGCTCAGATCAGCACTGAAAAAGCGCTTATTTTGTTGGAGCTCAGTGTGAAAGGGATCCTAACATATTTCCTGTATACGTTTTTGGAACAAACTCCAACATGACCATTAAGAAGGGTGGATCAGAGTCTCGTTGTTAAAGGAGAACTATGGGGTCAGTGTTTTTCCCCATAGTTCTCCTTAGGGTAACGGGAGGACACAAACTAGCGTCCTCCCGTTAACCTAAGCTCAGTATACCGCGAGCTACAGCTCGCGGTATACTGAGACGCCGCACCTGGAGCGGATCCCGACTTAGATGACGGGATCCGCCCAGCTGCGTGAGTGACAGCTGGCTCTGCCTACCTAGAGGCAGAGCCAGCTGTACCCGCCCCCTCCCCCGTCCATTCCGCCAGTCAGCGCTGGCAGATCGGAGCGGGGAGAGGGGAATCCAGCCCCTCCCCCTGTCACGGCAGAGAGCCGTGACAGGATCGAGAGGTGAGGGAACCCGGTATGTTTTCCCTCACCTCCCGATCTACTGAGCCGACCTGTGACAGTCTCATTGTCACAGGTCGGCTTAGAACTATGAGGTGAGAGGAAATCACTCATGTCATAGTTCTCCTTTAAATTACATGACAGTCCCAGAGCACATGAAAGGTTGGAGCTGGAGAAGCATTACATCTTAACCTGATGTCCCATTGGTGAATCATCCACGAAAGACTTCTACTTACCTTAATGAAATCAATACTCTGGTGGCCTGGAAAACTACAGAATGTGACGCATTAAAGGAGAAATAGCAAGGGAATAAAATCTTGCCAGTCAGACTAACAAGGGAGCTATCCCAATTTTAAACAACCTTTAAGGAGTATAATGAAGGCAGTTGATCCGTAGTACCTATCATTTATGAAAATATGGGATCTTCTAACACCTTCTAATCATCTCAAGTTACACAGGAAATACAGGAGGACCCTTTCCTAAAATCGATAAATGTCAAACATGGAAAGCCACACTTCACATTTCGGTCAAAAATACAGTCTGATTTAATAAACTATCTAGCTTAGTGGACCGCTATGATTAAATAGAGACACTTACGGATCTATTCACTAAGCTGCCGTAGGCAGCCGAGTGAATAACTGACCCGAAGCTGTTCGGCTATTCACTTCAGGCTTGTACGGCGGATTCCCAAAGCACTTTGGGTTATCTAAAACTCAGATGAAACAATGGGGTTAAAAAATGATATCACTTCAGAGCTTAATATTATAGTAAAAACTGCAATATACTATATTTAGTCCCAGAGAAAAGAGCCATAAAACATACCTGAAGTGTTTACCTGCAAAGTTATGTAAGGAAATGTAACTGAGAACAGTGGGAGCATTTATGTCTGGTTTATGATGGTTCAACAAAGCATAAGTTGTCTGCTTTCTCTGGCTAAAACCTTGGACAGAGGCAGAGGGAGGGGTTCATGGGCACATATACAAATGGGCACCAACATGGGCACAGAGACATAAAGACATGAATATACAGGTGAAACTCGAATAATTCGAATATCGTGCAAAAGTAATTGCAGTAAGTGCTGCAAAAGGGGCCCAAACCAAGTACTGAGTACATATGCATGCTTGTACGTTTCAGAGGTCCGATATTGTTCTATGTACAATCCTTGTTTTATTGATTGCATGTAATAATCTACTTTTTTGAGATTGTGGATTTGGGGTTCTTGGGGTTTTCATGAGCTGTAAGCCATAATCATCACAATTATGACAAATCACGGCTTGAATTATCTTGCTTTGCATGTAATCAGTCTATCTCATATATTAGTTTTACCTTTTAAGTTGCATTAGTGAAATAAATGAACTTTGCACGATATTCTAATTATTCGAGTTTCACCTGTATATATAGACAGAGATACAGATATGGGTACATCTAGATGTGGACATAAACATAGGTACGCAGAGAGTAGGATATAGACATAGGTATCTATAGACATGGATTTAGACATAGGTTCCATTCCAATACACAGGAGATGCCAGATAAGGTAACCATTTACTGTAGAGCAAGAACAGTTGGCCATGGAGCTTAGTTGCTTTATCATAAGACTGCTTCAATGGATAGTAAGGGCACTCTCATTGGACAGGGTATTGGCAATGAAAAGAGTTTAGCAATTAAGTCAGAAAAAGTCAGACCATGTTAACAAAGTGTAACTGAATCAGAGAAGTGCACATATAGTAAGAGTCGTTTAGGGCTGATATGTCAGTAGCAGGCATCTTGTGACGTCTGCTCTTACATAAGATGTTTACTTTTAAAACTTTAACATGGAATATGTTCACTTTAAATATATGGGTGTTACGTACAAAACCCTGTACAACGTTACAACAGGACCATCTCATCCGTTCTGGGCCAGCTCTCATTTGTCAAAAGTGGCCCAGGGGGTATTGCCCCTTTCCATCCTTGCCAGGTCTTCCCTGAAACAGCACAGTTGCCATGGCAACAGCTCTGCTTCACTTTTCCTTGATCAGATTTATGTAAATGACTCTACTGTGTTTAGGCAAAAGACAGAATGATAGTAATATTTGCTGCAGATTAAACATATTTGTATATATTAGAATGTCATGATGAACATTTACATTTAATAAGTACTGTGGCTCATTATGAAACAAAATATTTTAATTGAATGCATAATTTCTTTGCTTCTTACAGTTTGGCAATGTTTAACCAGTGGGTACTGAATTTCCTGGAAATAATATTTCTTTTTTTCTTGCCGTAAAGATAGGTAATACATTTGTTTTGGGTGGCACTCTTTGGGAGAAGCATTAGATGAGCGTTTTGCCTTGCCTAATGGTCCCCAGCTGTCTCCTGCTAGCATAAACACTGGGGAGACAACGCAGGCGGTGATCTTTGTACCCTTATTTCCCTAGGGTCCCCATTACCAAAAAGTAGCTACAACAATGCATAGGGCTCAAGGTGGCGTCAGGCAGCTCAGCTAAAAAAAAAAAAACAGGGCTGAAAAAAGTAACAATAACAATAAAATCGTTTTCACAGCAGCGGCCACGTCCTACCACAGCTTTTGATCTCCGTCCCGAAGTAAACAGTGCCAATGCACTGATTACAATAAGGTGACATAAGTTATATGTCTGTGAAGGTTCTCATTCATCCTGGTCATGCTATATCTGTAAAAAATAAATCAAGGCAACTGGACTTGCTGTATTTTTCTTGAAGATGTTTCACTGGTCATCTAACCAGCTTTCTCAATTCAGACAAGTCATTCTGAATTGAGAAAACTGGTTAGATGACCAGTGAAAAGTCTTCAAGAAAAATACAGAAATTCCAGTTGCCTTGACTTATTTCTTTACAAAGACATAAGTTATAGTTCGTCCCAACCCCTGTAACTGTGACTGGGCAGCTTGGTCTGCACTCACAGTAAATGTGGAAAACAAACTACATAAAGGTAGGTAAAGTTTTTTTTTTAAATGATATACTGAATACTATGGTTACAGGTAACATACAGTTACCAGAATGCAATACTTTTAAGACCCACTGGTGTATTAAATACTACTATAAATAATAATGTAGAAAAGTAGAAATGTAGAAAAGTACTGGAGCATCAGACACTTTGATAATTTAATAGACAACTTCACCATTGGATCCAGTGCTCTGTCACAACAGACAGACATGCCTCCTCCCCTGCTCTGCAATACAAGTTTGTGTGAGGATACTTGTCATGAGGGGTGTGGTTGTTACTAAGCTCTGCCAGCACAGACCACTGGAAAGAAGCAGCATTTTTACTGAGGAAAAGAGTATTTTAAAGCATTTTCAGGCAAAAATCAGTCACAAATCATAACACCTATGGGTATAGAACTATAAAATGATTAAAATGTGTGAGACTTTAAAGGAGAACTATGGGGTAACCTTTTTTGCCCATAGTTCTCTTTAGGGTCATGGAAGGACATATACTTTTGTCCTCCAGTGACCCAAAACTCAGCATATAATGGGCTATTGCCTGCTATAAGTTGAAAGTGCAGAGCCGCGCCGCAGCTGGGACAGATCCCGACAATACTGTCAAAATCCACCCTGCTGGCTGATTGACAGCTGGCTTTGCCTATCTAGAGGCAGAGCCTGCTGTGCCCTCCCCCTCCCTGTCTGTTCCTCCAGTCTGCGCTGGAGAAACGGAGAGGGGAGGGGGGAATCCCTGTGGAGAGCGTTGACTTACAGTGGGTATGCCATTTTTAATTTTTATAGGGCTATTCATTCTGGGCTACCATAGGGAGTAATGATCAGCACTTGCTGAAAGAGTTGGACGCTCTTCTTATCGCTCATGATATCTTTAACATTGTTGAAACATTTTCTGTGTAAACTGTCCACAAGGAGAGAGAAATAAGATGTAAACTTTACATATGTCCCTTTAGTCCATTGAGCATGTCATGAGAACAGCAACGGGTCATTGCACTACAAAGAAGAGACAGATATCTTCCCACCCACTGTTTATAGGGAGATGTCTGCCAAGCGATGACCAACTAAACTTAACTTTTAATAACATTACATAATAAAATGGTAAGCTCCCTAGAATTTGTATTATTTCCAAGCCTTCAGAGCAGACTGATAAATCTGCACAGTTGGTATACGTAAGCAAATATAGATGCCCCCTATGTACATCTATAATTACAAACTATAAATAGAATCTGCTTCTTTATGACATTAACACACAGTGATAAACGTATTTATATAAAGCTGATCAAATTCACATACACAAAAAAGGTTTGAATAATAATATTTAAATTGGTAATTAACAAAAATGCCAGAAGAGTCCCCCTTTCAGTCATCGGCTAGCTTTGACATGAGATAGCTTAGAATATTCCCCTATTTAGTCCTCGGCGAGTTTAGGCTTTTGATAGTTTGGAGCAAATTTCCACTGCGCTTCTATCTGATCAACAGGAGATTGATCGTTTTTGTTCTTCATTTGGAAAAGACTCTTTATTACTTCCACAGAGATGATTTTAGTAATAATATTTAAGTTCCTAATGAACAAAAATGCAAGAATAGTCCCCTATTTAGTCCTTGGCTAGCAATGGCTTTTGATAGCTTGGAGCGAATTTCCACTGTGCTTCTATGTGATCAACAGGAGATTGATAATTTTTGTTCTTCATTGGGAAGAGACTCTCCTTCACTTCCACAGAGATGACGTGTGTAATGATATTTAAATTTGTAATTAACAACAATTGTCCAGCATTCAGTCCTTGGCTAGCTCTGGCACTAGATAGCTTGGAGCTAATTTCTACTGTGCTTCTGTGTGATGAACAAGAGATTGATCCGTCCTTATTTTCAGTCTTCATTGGGAAGAGACACTTCACTACTTCCAGGCCAGAAATAGACAGTGCTAAGGTCTTACCAAATTTTCTCTGAGCAGTGATTGCGTGCGATATTGGTATAATTATCAATCCTTGGAGGTCCATAACACCATTTTCTAATGTATCCCAATAGCAAAGACATTTTGGGGTTGATTTACTAAACCTCTGATCAGACTTAATGGATTTTTTGCCATTTCCCAGAAGCATGGCAATGCTCAACAATAAGAGCAGTGGCGTCCCTAGCCTTTTTGCCACCTGTGGTGGCCAGCTGGGGTGGGGGCAGTGTGGGCCAGGGATGGTGGTGGTTGTTTTGGTTGAGTGATGCCACCCTCCACAGTCATTTCTGCATCCCACCCAGCTCCTCGCAACCAGTGACGTTACTGGTTGCTCCCCCCCCCCACATGACCCAAAAAGATGCAACCTGAGTCAACAGCCTCAGACTGGCTTATTAAAGGGATGGTTTTATTATGTGGGGCACATTTACATCTGGGCAATGTACTGTGCAAAATAAGTACAAGTGCTTCTTCGGGGGTGCGTTATGGTCTCATGGACTTCAATGGAAGAGACTGAACGCGGTTTCTGCATATTTTTATCACCTAACAACTAATCTCTTTCTCCTAGTAACCTGCTCTGCATTAGACAAAACAAAAACACGCAAAAAATACATTTACGAATGTACAAGTGTATAGAACACGTAAAAAAACAATTGCTCAAGTATGAACACTGTTGGGTATTCAAAATAAACAAAGCTTCACTTTATTCACTAACATCCATGTTGAATAATTAATATTCATTTTGCTAAGTAAACAGCCTTTAGTAAATCAAATCATTGTTTCAAGATTTGTAGAGTGTATGCTGACAGATTTCTTAAACTATGTGTTGAAATGCCAATCTGTTTCTTACTATAGTTCACACATCCAGGTTCAGATTGAGCATATCTAAAATACACCAATGCCCACGGAAAAGGGCCTTGAGGGGTGGCACCAAACCACCTGCATAAAATGTTTTTTATAAACAGTAACAAAATTCCATGTCCAGAAGACAGCAGCCCAGTCCACTAGGCAATTGGCCACATTTTCATTGATGCATCCCTAGAAAAACTTGTGAAGCTGTGTGTGTGACGATAACGGGGGTTGAGTCTGAATATTAAAAATAGCATTCTCTTGTCCCCAAGTTCACAGCAAATGCAGGCCTTCATTTAGTCATATGCCAGGTCCCTCCACATTCCACAGAAGAGGGATCTGCATATCTGGCCTGTGATCTTTATTGCCCCAGCCCTAGTGAGAGTCCCAAATCACCTCTAAACCTTTTATGGCGGCCCTAATTAAAGGTATGCAACCAGGCATTCACCTGTCACCAGTGTCACCAAGTTAATATAAACACAAGCAGGTCTGGTAGAGGTAATGACCCAGGTGACCCAGCATTCACCCAAAAAGTCATAAACCTGAGTTACAATATCAGCTCCATTTCATAATTTGGAAATGGGGCGTGATAGTGTAAAATAAAGGTTCATCCTCCCCCTGCTTTCCATCCCCAGCCCTGCCCTAGGGACTGGCTCCGTGACACCCCTAAAAGGCTAACAAAAAGATGCTGAAAGCAGCTAGAAACAGTCTCTTGTTTTGAAACATCAAGAAAGGAACTCCAGCAACATGAATAAATCTTAACATCACTGAAGAGTTCCCCTTTAATCTCTGGACATCATTTGCTGAAAGCTTGCTTGAAGAAGAGCCATTCAGACCTCTCTTTTGCTTATTGAACTCTGAACTCTGTCAGAAGTCCTAAAACCAGGACTGTTAAGTATTCACCTATTATTCCCTTTCATTTTACTGTTGTATATATATTTTGTCTCTTTTTATTAATATCTTTTTCTGTAGCTGGGAAATCTCTGTGCAGGGCGAGGCTGAGAGTGGTACCGCCACGATGTGCTTGTGATGTCACGCTCGGTTCAGAACTATGTATAGTCACGTATGATTGACGTACAGCGGGTTTGGGCTGGGCGTACACCACAGTATGTTGTTGTTTTCTTTTTTACCAGTAAATGCTTCATAAGGGTCTATTATAGATTTAGAGGGGGACCACACGCAAAGGTAAATCCCCAAATCCATGCTAAAACCTTTCCCTAATGAGGGTCTGCCAAGTATTTAAAGGGAGGACCCCAGACAAAAAAAGGTTTCCCCAAAATCCATACCAGACCCTTATCCAATGCATTCAGTGAACATGCACCCCCCTGCTGAACTGTACCATGCCACATGCCCTCAACATTGGGGATCCCCCTGTAGATGCAGACAAGGGTCTCATCCTCACATGCCTTGCCCAGTGGATGCGGGGGTCTGCAGGGGGGATTTATTGTAATCTGGAAGCCCCACTTACCATAAGGGATAGATATTCCCCAGTAATTTGGTAGCATAAACATGAGAAAAGACGCATTCAGGAAGAAAAACATGAAAACCTGAATGGTAATGGGCACACTGATCCAGCTATCTATCTAAGGGGGATGGGGGATTTAAAAGATTAGTAGACAAAGTAGAAAGTCCTTTTAAACAAATATTGCTTCTCATGGAAAAGCAATATTTTGGCTATAATTCACTCAAATCAATAAAGAATGCAGTTCCACGCAAAGATTAATTGTTCTCATGATTCATCAAGTGGATTTTTTCACATGCAAATGTATGCACCGATCAGTAATACAACATGCACAGTTACCAATTATTCAATTTAAAGTAAACCTGCCATGAGCATAATACAGAAGCTGCCATTGCTGACCTCCAGATGAAAGTACTGTTATGTTGATCTTCTGGCTGCAATACTTTTGGAGGCAAGTATATAGACCAGGAATGTCAACCTCAGATGTCAAATTCTTGTTCTGGGTTAGTGAGTTAAAGTATTAAAGACAAATAACTAGCATGACAGCTAGGCACCTATCATTTTTAAAATGAGAAGTCAGCTGCTGTCAACCCGTCATTGCTTTGTACAGGCAGATGTGGGACCTCTTTTTGCTATGTGAATGAGGCCTTCTGATCTGATTTTGTACCAAGTCACTCAGAAATGCTTTCTCTAATTCCATATTTTAACATGCAATAGTATTGATCAATATGCCACTTTAGCATGCAGTTTTATATACTGCGACCTGAAAAATCAAACCCATTCTTATAAATCAAGGAGCTACTGAATCTTTTTTTTAAACAGAAAGTGAGCTACTGAATACTTAAAGCTGAACTCCAGGCATATAGCTAAATACATCGATGAATGAAATGTTCATAAACTGTTTCATCCACTGAAGGATTTGTAATTGTGTTCAGCCAGTTCAGTGATCTCACGTTTCTGTCTTGCAATTAAGTAATACATCTTGGTCACCAGTCTGCCCCAGCCTGTGACTGGACAATAAAGAAAGGCAACCCTGGAGAGACTGGTATTAGGACAGATTAAGGTGCAAATGGTAATACAATAACCATAAAAATAATGATGAAATGAATGAGTACATGAATAGATTATGGGTGCTGTTTGTAATATCTGCCTGGAGTTTGGCTTTCAGCGCAGTAAATAAACACTTCTAGCTGATAGTATAGATACATAGTCATGGGCCCCAATTTTAACGAATTCTGCTGTTTTGCTGATACTCGCTCCATGGCTCCGAACCCCAACAATCATCCCACGTTCAAAGGCGGTTAAATCGCGTTGTTTACCCTTATCTTCAGAAAAAAATCACTTCTACTGTCGTGGTAAACAACCAGCTTCCCTATTTATAATGGTCTGGCCTTCTAGCAACTCCAGCGCGAAATTATACCTAATTTGCCTACAAACGTCAGGTGGTCATAATAATCTGGCCACTCAGTGTATATCCCTTGGCTTTGACTCCATGTGCATGCCTTGGCTTTGGCTCCATGTGCATCACTTGGCTTTGGCCCCATGTACATCCCTTGACTTTGGCTCCATGTTCATCCCTTGGCTTTGGCTCCATGTACACTTGCCTTTGACTCCATGTGCATCTCTTGGCTTTGGCTCCATGTGCATCTCTTGGCTTTGGCTCCATGTGCATCTCTTGGCTTTGGCTCTATGTGCATCCCCTGGCTTTGGCTCCATGTGCATTCCTTGGCTTTGGATCCATTTGTGCTTGGCGATTATACATCACAGATCATGTGACCAAGTACTTGAGATGCATGAGGATATGTTACTGCATTATGCATCAGCCCACAGCACAAATATTCTTGAAACATCTAAAACTCTAAGTGGCAATGTAGAGGACAGAAAGGTGGGGGCAGTAACGCTTAGACTGCTGTGCAAACAATCAGTATCCCACTGCTTTTATCTAATTTACGTGTAAGAGAAGATCGTCTGCTGGCCAGTACCTGACACCCTGGAAAGCATAGTATCTCTCTCCAATGACTACAATATTGTGAGTGGCTTACAGCCCACATACAGCGGAATGTAGAAAAGTCCTGTCATTTGGCATTGGCAGAATTTTTTTAAACTGGTCCAGATGTTCACAGCTCTCCAATATTAATGAGTACTTACTAATTTTATTTTATTTTCTTCTGCTGGTGCCTGGCTGTTAGAAGAATGAGATTATCACAGCAAGCACAGCGCACTGTATGTGATATCAGTTCAGTCGTATCTGACTTGGTGATTCTATGGGTACCATGTCTAATACACTTGTTTTTCATAGAATTTCCTTTGCAAGTTTTTTATAATGTAGGTTGCCAGGTCTTTCCTCAAACCACCCCATTTACACAGGCTTGTATGCAGAAAGTGCATAGCCAATTTCTACACACATAGTAGGGTCAATTTAGACAGGAGCCAATTGACCTACCAGTATGTCTTTGGAGTTTGGGCGAAAACTGGAGTACCCAGAGGAAACCCACGCAAGCACAGGAAGAATGTGGAAACTCCATTCATATAGTGTTCTGGCCAAGATTTGAACCAAGGACACCAGTACCACAAGGCAGAAGTGCTAACCAGTAATCCACTGTGCTGCCGGATTGCAGTAATCCATAGTAATAAATCAGACTTTTACTGAAATGATCTGAGCTCAGTAAACTTGATTGGCTTCTCTGAGATGTTATGCTTCTGAGCTTGGCGCTTTGTGCATCCTTACTAATTAAATCTATTCATGTATTTCACAATAAAGGTTGTTTTTTGCTGAAATAGCATAAACATTACATTAGGTGGCCAGTTCATTAGCTTAGTTGATTTGTGCATTTCTTTAAACTGGCATTCGAGAGGACTCTCACACACTTTTGGATATTGATGAGCATATCCCAGGTCTTCTAATTGCAAAGTATGAATAGCTGAGGAGATTTAATTTCCTGACTTGAATGACTTTTTATTTTTTAACGTGCGCTCATTGGAAAGGTTTGTTCCCTTTTGTGTAGGGGGACAATTAAGGATTCCTGAAGATCCCTGCAACGGATGCAGCAGACTTTCATCATTTGGTCCTGGTTGCTAGTCAACCCCTATTCACCGCCGGATTCTGACCAGTGATGCTCAAACAGGGCGCTGTGATGATTTTAAATGGTCCTTTTGTCATGCAGTTCAACAGTTTGTCACGGAGCAGGTAGGGTCATCTGTCCTTGCAGCACCGGGAAGATTTCCAGTGTCACTGCATCTGAATGTAAATGACAGTGCAGCCCCTACCTCCCTCCTCCTTCCTGCAGTGTCTTCTCTCTGGATATAGGTTTCTGGAGCATCATCCTCACTCAGGGGAAAAGTGATATGCCTCCAGAATACACGATGAACTGATCCCTTCCCAAGGGGGTGGAGGAGACAGGAAATATGAGGGGAAATGATCAAAGTGAAAGGAGAGAGAAGAGAGGGATGGATGGGGCACTTTATTTGCTCTGTGTCACCAAACAAGTATTTTGATGCCTAATGTAAATCTATTTATAGCACATTTACTGTACATATATATGTATATAGGCATTTCCAGATTAATATCCCCTCCATATTGCAGTATATGTATCTATATCTTACATGCACCATATAAAGACTGATCAGATGATTCAAATGCTGCCACCTATACAACTGAATGTGTAAGAAAAGATTTATTATATATAGGAATTATATCATTTTAAATTATGCTCCTAAAGTGATATTAAATAGGGCTGTGCAAATTAACGATTAATTTCTCGATTAATCGTTAATCTTTTTGATCGGTTAAAAAAATTTTGATCGATTACATTTTTTTTGAAACTTTCTGCACGAGCGCCAGCCAAGGCATTTGGCCTATACATTGGCCTACACACATACAGCACAGCAATGAAGTAATAAAATGAACTAGGATCACACTAATCCAGCACGCTATTATTCTGAGTTGCCGCACTCAAGCGGCGGCCATATTGAGTGGGGCACATGAGATTAATAACGTGCTGGATTAGTGTGATCCTAGTTCATTTTATTACTTCATTGCTGTGCTGTATGTGTATAGGCCAATGTAGTTGGATCTGCATGTGCGTTATAATTAATCGAAATCAATCGATTAATCGATTAAATTTTTTTCCGATTAATCGAACACGAAAATTTTAATCAGTAACAGCCCTAATATTAAAGTCTAAAGGTGATTTATCACGTACAATGGATGCTGCTTCTTGATGTATAAAAGTGTTAGATTCTTGCAGAATCAGCTAGTCCCCTGAGCACAGGTCCTGATTCCCTTTTTGAGGTGGCTCCTTTTCATTACAGGAGCCACCAATGTGTGCTTGTAAGCTGTGTGTGTCTCCACAAACTCATAGGCACTGCAAGGCAAACTGCTTCCCTCAACCCTGGTCCCCTCTCTTCTCTCCTTCCTTCCCCTTCTCAAAGCTAGTAGATGGACAGCTGCTGCAGACTGCTCTGTCCCTTTTGATCTTGTACTGGACAGGAAGTTCAGAGAAACCAAGCTGAAAGAGCTGGAGCCAGCTGTTAGGAGACATGATGATTGTAAGTGCTTGGGAAATAACTTCAAGAAATGCTTTGCTGAGCAATGTATATATCTGTTTGATCTGGATTGATTATTGAAAAAAGTTTCAGGGTTTAATATTACTTTAAACTTAACTCTCGAAGCTGTGACCAGAAAAGGCAGGCAGAGGACAAAGGACTGGTCACCAGTATTGCCCATGGCTTCCCTGCAGCTGATCTTTCCCCATTACTGCCTGGTCCACCATTCATGTCTGAAGTCTCCAGCAAAAAGAACAGTAAGCAGTACAGTAGTGATATCACCAAATCTCCAGAGACTAGTAGTCAGAGGCAACAGAGCCTTTGGCCTTACACTGCAGATATACAGCTATGAGGGTGTGAACACTGGAGTGCCTAGACACAGTCACGTACCAGGAAGAACACTGATATTTTCCAGAAAAATTTCAAGACCAAAGGTATATTTCCAGGGTACTGCTTAGGAACATTTAACATTTCTCAATGTTCCCTATAACATAACAAACATTCATTTTTTTAGTTCAATTCCTCTTTAAATTGTCATAATAGTGCAACTTTCCCTCTGTTAGAGTCGGCTCATTGTGTGGCGTAAAGGGACCTTGTTGCTTACCCAATTAAATAATTCAGACATTACCCTGAATACTCAACTTTTCGGCAGGCGGCATGTTGAAAGGTCACTATCTTGTTTATGTTCCCCTCTGGCCATAGTGGTTCCACTAGCCGCCCACTATACGTCAGTACAGGGTACAGTAGTAACATTGAGGTCGGCAAGAAAAACCACAGTGGCCAGCAAGGCAAGCACAATTTAACACATCTGGAAGTGTTGGAGAGCAGCTATACTTGGAACTCTACAAGAGAGTTAAGTTTCAATACATATACAAATACATAGACCACCAGAAAGATATGTATTTAGTTTCTTCTCTTGTTGGGTACTTTGCATTTTAAGTGACAGTGTGACCCACAATTAGCCTGCTCGTCTGGTTATCAATGTTT
Organism: Nanorana parkeri; assembly: GCF_000935625.1. NCBI lineage: Eukaryota > Metazoa > Chordata > Amphibia > Anura > Dicroglossidae > Nanorana > Nanorana parkeri. The sequence goes on along the minus strand of NW_017306645.1, from coordinate 944,163 downwards.
CAGGTGACAGCACTATAATTACCTTATAAGCCCAATGCAGCATATGGTGCATGTAATATCCAGATTCAGTTGTAACCCCCGGCCCCCCAAAAAGTTGGGATTTCATCTTCTTCTCTTGCAGAGTACTTTCTGTTTTACTTTGTCCAGTAACGGCCCTACAGGCCCGGTAACAGCCTTGCTTTAAAGCTGAACTCCAGGTAGATATAAAAGGCACAAATTAATGCAACTTTGTTTCATTAATACCTCAATAAGTATTTTTTTTAAATGTAAGCAGTATAAGTACCTGAATTTGATTTAGTTTTAACACCTTGCAGTCTAGCATGCAGCAGAGCTTAGAGAGTGATAGGGAGAAGCAGCACAAGGAGCCAGTCAGTTGTGCTGCAGTGCAATGAGCCATGCGAATAGCAGGAGAGGGCATAGTAACAGAAAGAGGAGCTCATCAGCACAGTGCCTATCATTTCACTGCCCATTCACAGACTAGGGGGTGGGAAGGAGGCATGTAAGTGTAAGTGAAAAGGTCTACTCCTTGCCAGGCAGTATTGTGCTGTGGCGCAGAGCTGTATAAATATAAGGATTGGATAGATAGAAATTAAAATCCTTTGGCAGGTAAAACAGCTCCCCCATATGTATTTCATCTGTGAATTTAGCTGTTTGTCTGAACGTTTGTTCATGTGTTTAGCATTCCTATTCATTCAATGAGCATCCACGGACCAAAAAAATGCACCTACCATAATATTCTCCAGTGCACTGCAAATAAACACATTGGGGGGAATTTATTATAGCAATTGCGGGTGTTTGAACTTGCACAGAATATATTTGACGCACTTTGAGCCAGATTTATGTTGCTAGTATAGTGTTGTTCATAAATGACATTAAATAGACTCCAGGAAAGAAGACTCGTAACTCCAAGCAAAAATCTTAACTGTCGCTTCTTGAAGAAGTGGTCATGGGGACTTCTTAAGTTGCGATTGTTTTGTTGGGTGATGCTTCAGTTTCAGACAGCCGCAGAACAAGTGCAGATGTAAACAGTTGCGAACAGTTAGCAAAACAGGCGCAATTGGAAAAATAGTGCAAGCTCTGGTCAAAACAGGGACACATGTTAAAAGACAGATTTGCACATAAAAAAAAAAAGATCTAATAGGATAAAACTGTCGCAATTGCTTTGATAAATTCCCTCCGGTGTGCATTGGGGGTGACGTTGAAAATTAATAAATACACCGCGTTTTGTTGTACCATGCACAATACAATGCATGGGAATAATTGTAAACGTGGCTTAAAACTCCCACAGAGGATGATTTATCACCTGCTTCAGCTCAGTGCTGAGAACAAACACTCCCGACTGCTTGTAGTCGGTAGGTTTAAACTAGGAAAGTGTACAGCAGGTTTTAAAAAAGCATTTGGAAAACCTTTGGAAACCTTTAAGCAGTTGTCTTGAAGCCTTTAAAACACCCTTCAGCTCCGAGTAAATGCGATTTTGCTGACTTGCGTTTGATGTGTGCTTCAATACAAGATATCACTAGCAAATCATGTTCAGATGAGAAAATGGGGCACGTTATTGTCACCAATAGGAAGCAAGATTGGAGCGGTCACTACTTTACAACACAGACAGGAACCATGTGGAAGAAAAGTAGCCACCCTCCAGAAGGAAGGACAGTGTCAGCACCAATTCAAAGATGATTTGAGGCTTGTACAGCTGAGTGATACACAAATAAGGTCCAGATTTCCTAATAGTTAAGGTACTAGAATGCATTTTTAAGATTTAACTCCTGAGTTTAGTGTCACTTTGTCACAGTGTCAGCACCAATTGATTGATGATTTGAATTGAGATGATTTGAGGATCTACAGTTGACCATTCACAATATCTTATAGGTAGAAGTGGGGCATACATTTCCAGGTTCCAGCAAGTGCAGAGATGACAGAGTGTGGTAGCTAACGAGACAGCAGATCCAACCCAAGAATGGAATAATGTACAATGGCCCCAATTAAATCTTCCCATTGCAATTTGGTAAACAATGGCTGGCCACTAGGCTGATAGGTGTCTTGGTACACTGGTCAGCTATCCGTGAACATAGTGAGTCCTTTTTTTTTTTTTTTTTAATTCTTTATTTTCGGTTTTCCATTTGTATAAACAGTGGATAAATAAAACAAAAAGGGATTATGCAGTACAGTACATTACAGTGGTTCGAGGACGTACCTGAGAAAATTGTACAAGAATCAACTATTACATTGGTTCTGTAACCCCAGAATTAATGCTGTATACACGTATTTGAGAGTATGTTCAAGCACCACTGGTCATAGGTAAGCGCAACCACCAAGCTGCGAAAAGCTCCAGGCTATATAGATATACGTAGGAGGTCCTTAAGACTGTGTCGCCTTAAGAAAGGCAGTACAGCAGGTTATCTGCGATTCTGAGGTCGTGTCAGGGCGACACTGAGAGAAGGGGGGAAAGGAGAAGGCAGAAAAGGCGTGAGACTTAGGTAAGTGAAGGAAATTGAGAAGTGGGGTCAGGGTGGGGGGTAACGTAAGAGTAGGTCGGGTGAGCATCCAACCGGGTCCCGGCAAGGTGGCGAGGAAGCGCGGCCCCGGCCCTCAAGGGCAAGAGTGACAGGTGATGTCTGGGGCCTCTTGATTTAGTATCCCCGCAAGTACGGCACCATCTGTCATTCTACCATGAGCGCACCGTATTCCGGGGAGTAGAGGTATTCCAGCCAGTAGAACCACATTTTCCGGAATGCGACGTCGTATGGTGCAGTGTCGCAGTGAGCTCCTCCATTACCCGTATTTCGTCCACCTTACGGAGCCACATTGTGACCGTGGGTGGGTCGGAGCTTTTCCAGCGCAGTGGGATGCAAGCTCGGGCAGCGTTGACCAGGTGGATGAGCAGAGAAGTGCGGTATTTGGTCCTGGACAGCGTGGACTTGTGGAGCAACAGGGCGGCTGGATCCCCCTCAAGAGACATTCCCGTCAGGTGTTTGATGATTCTGGTGACAGCAACCCTGTAGTCCCTGAGGCTAGGACAGGACCAGAAGATGTGGAGGATGGTGCCCTCTGCCTGTTCCCATCTCCAGCATGTTGGTGGGGTTTGTGGAAACATTTTATGAAGCCTGCTAGGTACAAAAAACCATCTGGTAAGAATTTTGTATCCAGTTTCCTGGGTGGCAGAAGCCGTAGAAGTCTTGTGGGCAAAATGGAGCATGTAGTCCTTTTGGTCCTGTGAGAAGGTGGTGGATAAGTCCCTCTCCCATTTTGTCAGGAAGCCAGGATTGGGTACCACAGGTGTCAGTGTCAAGAGGGCATGGGCTTTGGACAAACCATGGTCAACGTATTCGCCCTCTTAAGAGGTAGGAAATGCCCCTGCCACAAGACGTAAGAAGGAGCTGTCTTCTATGCTGGGCGCAAAACTAGGGTCACCTATGACTGTGGTCAATATCGATGGGGACGTGGTATCTGGGAGTATTGCAGACAACATTCTAAGTATTCTATTAGTGGTACCCGTAGGGGGGTGGTGAAGGATTTCTCTAAGCAAAGATTGTGTCGTCCACAGTAGGCCCGCCAGTGGCAGAGGAGAACCAGTCTGTTCAAGCTGCAACCACCGCTTGTCAGAGGAGACTTACACCACTCGAACGCCCTGGCCATGTGCACTGCCAAGTGATATTGGATGGGGTCTGGGAACCGATCCCCCCTTGAGCTTTAGGGAGCACTAGCAGGGATTTGTTCAACCTGTGCTTTCCGTGTGCCCATAGAAAATACGTAAATTCTCTCCTTACCAATTTCAGGAATGTAATTGGGATGTGTACTGGCAGGGTTTGGAATAAGTAGAGCAGTCGTTGAAGGACGTTCATCTTAAGGACGCTGTTTCTCCCAAACCACGAGAGAGTGCCCCCTGACCACTTGGCCAGATCCCGGCGAATGACTGAGAGCAATGGCGGGAAATTCACTTCGAATACTTTTCTGATCGTTGAGGGTAGTTTGGTCCCTAAGTAGGTGATATGAGAAGAGGGCCAGCGAAAAGGGAAAGCTGCTTGGAGGCCTGCTAACGCAGGCAAAGCTAGCGTGAGGTTCAAGGCCTCCGACTTCTGGAAGCTAATTTTAAAGTTTGATAACCCCCCGTACTTCTCTAGTTCAGTCATCAGGTTTGGGAATGAAATCGTGGGATTGGTCAGTATAAACAGCAGGTCGTCTGCATACCCCGCTATTTTGTGGGTCTTAGGGCCTGAAAGTAATCCCAAGATGTCTGGGTTGTTTCTGATTCTGCAGAGTAGGGGTTCCAATTAAAGAATGAAAAGTAGCGGGGAGAGTGGTTAGCCCTGCCTGGTGCCGTTCAAGAGGGAAAAGTTGTCATAGTATGTCCCATTAGTTCACACTCGAGCTGTGGGTATGGAGTAGATGGCTTCTATCCATCTGCATAAGTTGTCTGCAAAGTCCATTTCCCGGAGTGTTGTTAAAAGGAATGACCAGTTTACCCGGTCAAATGCATTTTCGGCGTCTGTGGATAGGAGGATAGTGGGAATATTCTTTTCTGTGGCGAGATGAATCGCGTTTAGGCAGGAAGCCCACTTGGTCAGTGTGGATAAGCGTGCTTACGCTATGCAGAAGGCGGTTTGCAAGGATTTTTGAAAACAACTATAAGTTTACATTTAGTAGAGAGATCGGGCGGAAGCTTGAGCATAGGGCGGGGTCGGATAACTGTAATAGTGGCCAGGAGGGAGTTTGCTGGAAAAGAATGTCCGGTGAGTAGGGCGTTATACGCCTGGAGGAACGGTGTGGTCAGTTGTTCACTAAAGGCCCTATAGTAACGCAAGGAGAAGCCGTCAGGTCCCGGAGCTTTACATGGTTGCATTTGTTTAAGGTCTGGTTTCCATTCCTCCGCGGCAATGGGTATGTCTAGTCCCGCCGACTCTGCGGGGGTCAGGGCAGGGAGATTCGTCTGAGCCAGGTACGCTTGGGTTTTGGATACGTGTCTGGCGGTTGAGTCGGGGGTCTGTGGGCCCTCTAGATTATAGAGTTCCAGAAAAAAGTCTCTAAACCGGTCTGCCACTGACTCCGAGTTAGTGAGTAAGCTGCCGTCCCTCCCCGCTATGGCCGGGATGTAAGTCTGCACCATCGCGTCCCTGAGTGCTAAGGCCAAAGACCTGCTCGGCTTGTTGCCATACTCATAGCATGTCCTCCTAACCCTCAGCTGTCTGGCCTTAATCTTACCAAGGAGTAAGTATTCCAGCTTTTGGCGTAGAGTCCACAATTCGGCTTCCACTGCCACAGCTAGAGTGTGTTTGTGACGAGTCAACAGTTGATTAATTTGGGCCAGTAGAAGTGGAGATGGTTTCTAGTCGCTTACGTTTTTCATGGGAATCATGCGAGATAAAGGTTCCCCTCGTACAGCACTTGTGAGCCTCCCATATGGACAAGGGGGGAGAATCTGGCATTTGGTTATGTTGGAAGAAGTGGGCTAGTTCCTGGTCAATGCGAGTCATTAGCAATGGGTCATCTAAGAGGAGGTAATTTAGCTGCCAATGCCATGGTCTGGGACCCTCAGCATGGAGGAGTATACTCAGCAGAACAGGAGCGTGATCCGAGATTGTGAGGACGTCTATGGCAGTATGTCGGAGTCTGTGTAGGTCTCTCTGTCTGATCAGGAAGTAGTCTATTCTCGAGTAGGTACGATGTGCAGAGGAGTAGAATGAGTAGTCGCGCTCTCGTGCATGCATAAGGCGCCACACGTCTACTAGTTGTTCCGCCTGTAAAGTTTTAAGTAAACGATGAAGGAATGAGTAGGACGGGTGTGGGGCATCCCGGGATACATCAAGTTGTGGGTCTAGAGCGACATTGAAGTCTCCTCCCATAATAAGAATCCCCTCAACAAAGTCAGATAAAGCTAGAAAGCATTCCTCCAAAAAGGAGATTTGGTCAGAGTTGGGGGCATACACGTTGACCAGGATGACCAGGGAGCCAAAGAAACGCCCTTTAACGAAGAGGTACCTGCCCTCGCTGTCATTTATTGTAGCCATATGCTGCCAACCGGAGGACCTAGCTACAAGCACACTGACCCCCTAGTCTTGGCGGTAGGGGAGGAGCTGTGGTAAGTAAACGGGAAATGTAGATCGGTGAGTCTGGGTATTTTGTCAGACTTGAAGTGGGTCTCCTGTAAAAAAGCTACCTGTACCCTGTGTCTCCACAAGTCTCCCAGGACCCTTGACCGTTTTTCATGGATATTGAGACCCTTCACATTCCAGGAAAGGAACTTCGTCGGCTGGGCCGTGGCCCCTCCACTCACTTGCCGGCGGGACATATTTGCTGGTGTTGGGAAAAAATGGCCGAAGAGGAGAGACAGGTAGTAGAGTGCTGATAGTTAGGTAGAGGGAGGCAGTCCCCTAGAGTAGTAGAAAGGTAGAGGAGAGAAGTAAGGTATGTATTAGCACAACAGAGAAAAAGAGAAAAAAGAGAAGGAAAAAAAAAATGTATCTAACAGAATGTAACAATGTGAGTAAACAAAATTATACTACAACTGCCCTCAACGCGTTCAGGGAGGAGGGAACCTAGGTGGAGAAGTGTAAAGCAAGGAAACACCGCGAGGTGCTCCCTGCGGTACTCTTTAAATTGAGCTATCCCCATAGCAGAACATAAGAACAAAACAGAAAATAAACAGTGGGTCCTACTAGCGATATCTCACCGGTCACCCCTCAAGGTATATCAGCCGATATTCGGCCGTCACTCAGTCTGAGAGGGGCCCTACCCAATAAAGTTGGTAGAGCTAGCTTCTCATGGACTCAAACGCCCCCAGATATCACCAACAGTAATGGGGGTGGACCCTAGGCTCTCGTCACCCTCCCAGGAAGAGTGCCCTCACGTCGGTGCGTGTAAAGTGCAGCGAGTCCATCGGCTTCCCACCATCCGGTTATGGTGCATCCAAGGTGGAATGGGAACGGGGGAGAGGTGGGGGGGTAAGGAGGGAAACGGTGGGTGTAGGTGGTAAATGGAGAGAGGATGCCCCTATGGAGGGGGAGCCATCAGGTGGGCCAACCTGACAGGGCAACGCGAGCCAGCTCCCCAGGCATGAAAATGCTGGAGACAATACTCTACAGACGAGCAATGTGGCAGGGGTCAGGAGCCAATCAGGAATCTCAATGGGGTTTGGGCCCAGAAATGTGAATAAATCAGGGAGCTGGTCAGCAGTCAGCAAAATGAAGGAGGCTCTGTCTTTTTGCACTTGCAGGTGGAACGGGTGTCCCCATTTGTAGGATGCAGAGGAGATATGAGCGAGGAGCGGGCGCATCAGGTGTGTCTGGATAGATCAGTCATTATGGTGATCACAGCGCCGTCAAAGTCCACTGATTTTTTCAGCCATGCCTGTCGCATAATGGCCTCCTTCTGTGTAAAGAAATGAATCCGGCACAGGATGTCCCTGGGGCCATTTCGGTCACTGCCTCTGGGACTGCTTACCCTGTGAACTCTGTCCATCTCTAAGTGGGTCGCGGGGTCACGGTCTAGGAGCTGGTTCAGTATGGCTTGCACGGTAGACCTGAGGTCGGCACCCGGTGTGGAGTCAGGGACCCCCCGCAGGCGGACATTGTTTCTGCGGTTCCTATTCTCACCATCATCCATCTTTAAATAAAGGAGGGTGTGGGCCTTGGTCTGGTTTGGGAGGTCTTCGTTTCGGCTATCATTTGTTCCAGTCCGGTAACGGTCTGGGCCACCCCCTCAATCTCCCGTCTCAGGGCCCCTTCGACCTGCTGTGCCAGACGGTGTACATCTTCCTTAGTGGCCAGTGATTGCAGCAGCGCTCTAAGGTCCTCACCCATCACCGAGGACAGTAGCGGCGACACCTGTGGGGCGGGTACCGGAGGCTGTCGTCTGGCCCTTCTGGTGGCCGCAGCGGGGGACCTTCGTTGGTGGCGTGTCCGGAGGGAGAGGGCCTCGCAGCAGGCAATGACTGACCTGTTCGGGGGGGTCCCGCCATGCGGGAGCTAAGATGACCGCCCGTCTCCATGCGCCTGAGAGCTGCTGCTGAGGGTCTAGGGGCCGCCGAAGCAAAGTATCCGGGTATCGTCTGCCGGTTGCTCTTCTTCTGTGACCGGGTTGATCTCCTGTCACCGACCATGGGGATTTATGTTTGTGTCTGGTAGATATTCGGCTGCAGTGAGTACGTTAGGGAGCAGAGCTCAGCGCACACGCGTCTCTACGGCTCCATTGCTTGGGCACGCCCCTTGTGAGTCCTTTTTAACCCTACATACAGAATTATCACTGGTCTCTCCAGTCTGTAATTCTAGAAGTTCCAAGAGACAATGACATCTGTGGTCATGTAAATAAAATGTGAAGATTCATGTTGCAATTAATGATTTAATTTTCACAAATTGAATTCTGTCCCTGGTATAGTCACTGTGTGATGTACTCATGTGTACCACATTAATAATATATCAGGAGACATCGTTAATTAGTTTGACCACTGTGCAAGTGCTCACATTGGAAATTAATGAAAAGCCAAAGCAATAACTGAAGCATCTTTTTTCACCTGGACTTTTCCGGTAGTGAACGTACTACGGACAAAGCAGGTTAATATTTCATAGTGTAAATGTGACCTTTACGTTTAGTCATGTCACCAACACCTTTCAGCTACACCTCATATCCTCTAATCTTTCAAGCAGTGGAAATAAATGTTTGATTGGCTGTTCCACTAAAGCAATGGGGTATGAGACAACTGTCCATCCTGGGATCTGCTATCATCTTTTATACATCTCGTCCTGAGGGCAAATACATTATAGGAACTTAAAGTAGATGTAAACCCTAACTGGATGATATTTAGCTTGCTAAGCCATTCTGTCTTAGTAACAATTGCCTTTAAAAAAAAGAAAAATACCTCTTTTTGTATCTCAGTGTTTGCAGATCTTCACCTGGCTCTTGGTAGCCACATCCTGTCTGCATCTATGTGCTACAGCTACCCTATGTGACGATAACGGGGTTTGAGTCTGAATATTAAAAATAGAATTCTCTTGCCCCCCAGTTCACAGCAAATGCAGGCCTTCATTTAGTATTTGCCAGGCCTTCCACATTGCACAGAACAGATATCTGCTTATCTGGCCTGTGATCTTTATTGTCCCCCAGCACAAGTGAGAATCCCAAATCACCTCTAAACCTTTTATGGCGGCCCTAATTAAAGGTATGCAACCAGGTACTCATCTATTACCAGTGGACAAGTATATAAACACAAGCAGGTCTTGTAGCGTTAATGACCCAGGTGACCCTGCATTCACCCGAAAGTCATAAACCTGAGTTACAATATCAGCTCCATTTCATAATTTGCAAATGGGGCGGTCATAGTGTAAAATAAAGGTTAATTCTCCCCCTGCTTTCCATCCCTAGCTTTGCCCTAGGGGCCGGCTCCGATGCACCACTAAAAGGCTAACAAAAAGATGCTGAAATCAGCCAGAAACAGTCTCTTGTTTTGAAACATCAAGAAAGGAACTCCAGCAACATTAAAAAGTCTTAACATTGCAGAAGAGTTCCCCTTTAATCTCAGGACATTATCTGCTGTAAGCTTGCTTGAAGAAGAGCCATTCAGACCACTCTTTTGCTTATTGTACTCTGAACTCTGTCAGAAGTCCTAAAACTAGGTCTGTTAACTCTTCACCTTTTATTCCCTTTCATTTTACTGTTGTATATATATTTTGTCTCTTTTTATTAATATCTTTTTCTGTAGCTGGGAAATCTCTGTGCAGGGCGAGGCTGAGAGTGGTACCGCCACGATGTGCTTGTGATGTCACGCTCGGTTCAGAACTATGTATAGTCACGTATGATTGACGTACAGCGGGTTTGGGCTGGGCTTTTATTTTACTGTTGTATATATATTGTGTCTCTTTTTATGAATATCTTTTTCTGTATATATTCTGCACCGTTTCTTTTATTGAAGGACGATCTTAAAAATCGTTAAGCTTATCTCTACGCTCTAAATACGAACTTAAAGTATCCTTGCCTCTGTGAAGAGCGCTACTGTATAGTGAATCCTGTCATATTCCTCCTGAGAGGACAGCGGTATCATAGGCTGGGGGGGGGGGGCGGAGCCGCTGTGACAGAACGGACGAGCAGTGAGGGGAGAGAGAGGCGCCGGCTGTCAGATCCTGCCTCACCACTCTGCATTAGTTCTGCGACAGCGGCTCCGTCCTCCACCCTCCCCTGTCGCCGGATCCCCGCTGGGGAGAGCAGGGGGGATCCAGAGAAGCGGCGGGAGGAGAGGACATGGCGATCTACCAGTGATCGCTACGCGATCGACTGGTAGATCGCGATCGACCTTGTGGGCACCCCTGTCATAGGCATTGTTTAAGTGTTTTTAATTGTCACAGCATTTGCTGGGCACAGTCTGTGTTTCCATTAAAAAACATATGGTGGCAGCGAACGTTTGTGGGTAAAGGGTTAACACTGGTGACGATTGCTCTCAGTGTGCTGGCCTGAGATTGTGTCCCGCAAGCTGGGAAATCGCTTTGCAGGGTGAGGCTGAGAGTGGTATCGCCATGTCCTTGTGACGCCATGCTCGCTCCAGAGCTGTGTATAGTCACGTGTGATTGACGTACAGCGGGTTTGGGCCGGGCGTACGTCACACCCTGGACTTTCTGTTTGAGCTGATAACTCTAGCCCTGTTGCACTGAAATCCCAAGCAGTGTTGTCAGCCCTGCAAGAGTTCTCTTCTGCTGGACTGAAGAACACCTACCGCTTGTGTGATGGTTGTGCATGGACCATCCTAGTGACGAGAAGCATGGAGACGGCTTCCCTGATAATCGGGAAGCCGGTAGCGAGTTTTTACACGCCGCCTGCTTCCTGGCTATTCAGGAATCCAGGTGACGAGTCATTACACTCCGTCTGGCTTCCTTAATGGGACTTCCGGTAACGGTATTCGGTATAGGCGAGTATCGAAAAAAAAAAATCAATACTCGTACTCGATACCGAAAAACCGGTATCGGTGCATCCCTAGTTGTGACCTTTACAATCAGTAAAAGAGTTACAGTCAAGTTAACTGGCACATACTCATTCTGCAAAATGTGCTCTGGGCATCTAAGCTTCAATGACCTGTGGCCACAAAGGGGAGAACGCTGCAGCTTTGAAAAAGATTGCAAACATCTGAAATAACATGAATGTATTAAAGCTTATATTAAATTTTAGTGATTGGGCTTGGATCTACTTTAACACTTGCTTCCCTTTTCCCAACAGAAATGGAACAATTGGTGCTTATCACAGAGATTTTCCCTGCAGGACCTGGCATGGCTGGCATAGGCACTTCTAACAAACTGCACCGCAATACCCGCACATGCTCAAGCAAGGCAGCTGCCACTAGGTAAAGCTGAGTCTTTCTGCTCCTGCCTTCACATATTCCCCTCTTGCAATCCATCTGCAGACGTCGTTGCCCCATACTATTCCCATCACAGCGGGAAGCAGTGCAATGTAATAGAAATTACCAGTGCTCCCTGTTGTGTTGTTGTCAGCTATCACTTTGATAATGGTATTACTGCAGAAAGCAACATAGGTGGTTGTTGTCACGTCGTGTTCCCTCCTGCAATTAAGGCTCAGGAGGGTGAACCGAGAAATATTACTGTTTTGTTTTAAATGGGGTGTATAGATATTAAAGTACAGTACTGGTTTGTATGAACCTGTTTATATAATTGAAGGTAACAAATATTTAACAAAAAAGTAAAATTTTGTTGACATGTGTATTTAGTTTCTATGTTTTAAAAACACATTAATAACAGTTTTAATATGTATTAAAAGCCTAGGACTAAAACAATATATTGCAGTATATCAGTCACTTTATTATTTGCACTTTATTTTTAAGCTTGTGATCCTCCCAATAACACACTTTCGTCCTTGTGTGACAACGCACGCTTACTGTACTGTATATGGAGGAGCAACATTGTAACCCTAGAACAGGAAGTGTTTTAGAACTACAGAAGACCTTCCTCATTTGCCATCTCAGGGACCTGGGAACAATGCAAATGATAACAATCAGCACAAGTAGCAAGCACAGGGAACTTTTGGCTCAAATGTTTTCTGGCAGGATCAAGAGGTATTTTTTGGACTTACAGAACAGATATTACCAAACGCTTTCGATGAAAATATATTTTGCATGAAAATATATTAGAAATGAAAGGTAAATGTGAGTAATCCCAAATATTTGGTAATTTCCCCTTGAAATATGAATATAAAATCCAGTGGTTATTAAATACCACTAAAAGTAAGCTGTGTCAAAAAAAGAAAACAAAAAACTAATAAATAAATAAAATAAATAGAAAATTAATTTGGACTTACAGAACAGATATTACCAAACGCTTTCAATGAAAATATATTATGCATGAAAATATATTAGAAATGAAAGGTAATTGTAAGTAATCCGAAATATTTGGTCGTTTTCCCTTGAAATATGAATATAAAATCCAGTGGTTATTAAATACCACTAAAAGTAAGCTCTAAAAATGAATAAATAAATGAATAAATAAAAATGTAATTTGGGTACAGTATTGCATATATAATAATAGAAGGTGAAAACCTTAGAAATGTTTATTATTGGCAATCTACAAACACATACTTCTAGATAATTGCAAGCTTTGTATTATTTGCATACCTTATTTCTCTTTTCTTCCCCAGTCTTTTGACAGAGGCCATTTTGACTAAGGGCAGGTTATTAAATATCTCTTTACTTCCTAGAACTCTGGCACGTGTGACTAGGGCATGTGACCATGCACATCATCTCAGGGGAGGAAAATGCCTTTCCCAGAGATCTCCTGAGATTACAGATGAGATTTCCCAGCAATGCTCTGCTGAAGACATGGCAATCCCAGAGTGCATTGCTTTGGCAAACTGAAGTTATTTTCACCTTTCAAAGCAGGAAGTGAATGCTCTGCTAGTGTAAGTATTTCAGAATCACAGCATTTTACACCTGACATGTCTATGTTATTATTCTTCATCATACATAGAGGGATGCATTGGTAGAATTTGAGTGTAAAGATCCACATGGAGGCTTTTATCAACTTCTTGCCCGGCAAATGCTAGCATCCTGGCTGCCATGCTGACCCATGGCTTCAAAACTTCAACCCGTCCTTTTCCGCTGGTACATGACCCCTGACAGGATATCAAAGTTTCTGCCCACGACATCCCCTTGTTGTTTTGGAGGTTTTGTAGCTCGGGGTACACTATTTCATATTTGGTGGCAGTGCCCGAAGGTGCAGAGGCTGTGGATATAATATAATATAATCTGTTGAGAAAGCTTTTCAACCGTTGCTTTGCTTGTAATCCTTGGGAGGCTCTATTGAGCAGGCCGATCGCACCCCTTTCTAAGAGGGATAGGAAATAGGCAAACTTTATCTTTTTGGTGACTCTACAGACTATTGCCAAGGCTTGGAAGCAGCCGTCACTAATTTTCCTGAAGTTAAGCAACGAGTCATGGGAATCATGGTACACAAGAAGCTCACGGCTATTTTGCACAATTCCTGTACTTTCAGAAAACATGGTCTCCTCAGTTGGATTATGTTCGTCCGATGGATCTAGAGCAGGGATGGCCAAACTCCGGCCCTCCAGCTGTGGTGAAACAAAAAATCCCATGAAGCATCTCTCTCCGGGAGTCATGTCTGTGGCTGTGAGAATCTTGCAAAGCCTCATGGGATTCGTGGTTCCACCACAGCTGGAGGGCCGCAGTTTGGCCATTCCTGATCTAGACCGTACCCTACTTTCTGATTACAGTTTGCTGTTTGGAGCAGAGTGTACTCTGGCTGATTGTTTACTTTTGCCTTTGCTAGTTTCACTACAGCTGGAGTGCCAAGGTTGCCTACCCCTGCTCTACGATGCTGAAAAACAGGCGACCCCCATTGAACTTACATTACACCTGTGCTTTAAATGCTACCAATCTAATACTAGAATAGTAAAGCAATCCTGCTACCATAATAATATGTTTATCCTACATACAGGCTTACTTCAACTCTTTTCAGTCCTAACCTCCTTGAGTTTCCATTGTAACAAGCAATATAAAGGCACTATAAGTGACTAAAGTGCAGGGACCTAGAGGTGCCTGCTAATATCTTTATAAATATTCAGGAATTCCAAGAAGCCCCAAAACTGGACTTGGTCTATGATTAGCTCATTGTATCCTAGCAATGGTGACAGCTGGCCTGCTTCCTACCATCTCCTACATATTGTTTTTGGCTAGTAAGACTCTCCATCACAGCGGTGGGCCAGTGGGAAATGAAGATGGGCAGAGCCGTAGCTAGCTCCTTTTGTGACCAAAGCAAGAACAAAAAATTGTGCCCCCCTCCAACAGGCGTGTGACATCTCCCGACGATGCGCACGCTCGACTTCACATAACATCATGAATGTGTTTTTTTGAAATGTATTTTATTGTTATTTTAAAAAAAAATGTAACCAAGTTTTTTTTTTCATTGTAGAGGGGCTTCAGGGAAATACACTATATTGCCAAAAGTATTGGGACGCCTGCCTTAACACGCACATGAACTTTAATGGCATCCCAGTCTTAGTCTGTAGGGTTCATTATTGAGTTGGCCCACCCTCTGCCGCTATAACAACTTCAACTCTTCTGGGAAGTCGTCCACAAGGTTTAGGAGTGTGTCTATGGGAATGTTTGACCATTCTTCCAGAAGCACATTTGTGAGGTCAGGTACTGATGTCCAAGCAGTAGCATGTGTTGCTTGGAAATAAATAAGTGTGTGCATGTGGAATGAGACAAAGAGGGGCCAGGATAGGCTGAAAATGCTAGTTGGGAGCAAAGGCACTGTGTTGTCAGCCCAAATAGGAGGTTGGGAGCACACTTTCAGGAAGAATAATATTTTTCTTTACTTGCAGTATTTTTAAAGGGATAAAACATAGGGACATGTGCATGTATTGGAGAGATGTATCTCATATGCATTTTTTTTTGCCTTGATATACACTTTCAGTGAGGCATTAGAAAGAACACTAAATACCCTGGGATACCTGTAAAGTCACTATTACATGAAATTGTATGTAAACCCCCATCACTAAAATCTCATATAAGCTTTAACATGTTAACAACATTTTATTAATATCATACCCGGTGATCTTACCATGATGACCTTTGTTCAGGCACTTCTTGTTTTATGTTGGCTTTACTTTGTCCCTGGTACCCACCTGTGCTCCTGCATTGTCACCCTGCTGCACGGGCTTTCGATGGAGACTACAAGTGACTATTTTAACACACATGGCACAGGTCAGTGTTGCCACCATTTGGAAACCCACCCTGAGATATGCTGTGCAGCCTTTGCTGGTGCTCATGCATGTGGGCAGCAAAGTGGCTGCATAAGGCCCCGTTCACACTGATAGGTTTGTTGCGTGTTTTCCGCCGCGAAACCATGCATATTTCCGCGCGATATCGCTTTATGTAGCTTGTCCAATGCATTTCAATGGAGCTGTTCACATCTCACAGCTCAATGTCGCCTATAGCTTGTCGCTCGTACATGACCCTTTTTTCCCGCCGATCTTGCGCGATATGGCTCCAATAGACTCTATGGTGTCACGCAAAATCGCGCATTATCGGCGATATTGCATGACTTTGTCGCGTGATATCGCGCTACAGAAGGGTCACTTTTGCACTGCAAAATGGAAGGAAAGAATGATGTCGCTCGTACATGGCCTTTTTGCGCGGATGTCGCGCGATTCGGCTCCAATAGACTCATTGGTGTCACGCAAGATCGCGGATTACCGGCGATATTGCGCGACTTCACGCTACAGAATGGTCTCTTTTGCACTGCAAAGCCTTTGCTAGATGTCACATCGAGATCGCTGTTGATTGGTTGCAGCCCAATGTAGCAGCGACGAAGTCCCACCCAAAAAACGCGCTATGTAGAGCAATAAAATGTGCACTGTCATTCAATATCGCTGAAAGCCGCTCTGCACGAAATCGCGCGAAAAAACGCGCAATATCCATCTCGCTCAGTGTGAATGGGGTCACAGAAGGCCACAGGAGATCAGCAACACTGACATGTAACATAATATCATAAAAAGTCAAAACAAGTATTTTTTTATTTTTAAAATATGGCAGTTGTTTCTGACACACAAGGCTCAGTTCACAAAGTTAACACACCGGGATAACGATTGTTATTTAAAAAAAAGTGACATCTATTTTTAGCTCTCCAATGAGAGTTGAACATTTCAGTCACGTGACTGAAAACACCATTATATTGCGCTAAACTAAATGTCATTCAGTTAGGGTTGGCATCTATCTTGAGGTCTGGGGTTCAATCCCCACCATGGTCTCCACGGTTTGTATATTTCCCCTGTCTATCCTTTCTCCGGATGCTTGATTTTTTTGCCCACAGCCCAAAAACGTACCCGTAAATGAATTGTCTCCCAAGCCAACAGAGGTCATCCCTGGGGTGTATGGGGGTTCGCATGACATTAGATCATAATCTCCTGACGGGGATGGTGCATTGCTGCATTACATACCAATCCTAGGGCATACATAGCTAGTTTTCCTACATCAAGACATAAATGTTTCATATGGAAGTCAAGGCTGTAATTTATGGAACCAAAATTGATTCACGGGTCACGGGAAAGCGCTTGGGTTCCCTGACCTATTGCAAATGCATCCAATCAATTCCGTCATCAACGCCCCCATCCTTCAAATGTCAAAATGAAATCATTGATAAAATTGCTACATTAACCCGTGAAACGCGTTGGCGGAAGAAAATTCTGAACCGGCGGGACGTCTGCGGTGTCTCGGGATACGGGGGGCGGGGTTGGTGTAAGGTGACCGGTGAATGTCCGACAGGCCCTGTCCAGCTGAGCTCCTCTGTCTCTGCTGCTGAAATAAAGATAGATGTGAAGTGCCTTGTGGACATGATTAACTGATATCTGCAAGGCTGTGGATAGCCACCCAGCTAATGAAGGAGTTAGCAGAATAGATGAGAGCTAAACTAATACTGTTTAATGACTTGAGTCTAATCCAGGAGACAAGCAAAAATAGAAAGGGGTATCTGGAAGTGACAGCTTTGTGTGGATGGAGGAAGAGCAGGGTACCAAAGTGGAAAGAGCAGCATCCAGAGCATGCATCGAGCACGTCTTCTATGTGATGAGGGTTTAATTATTTCTCTTTTTTCCCCTGTCTCCTCTGCATCCCATTCAGCATAAAGAGAGGCGATCATGCAGACAGGGATCCGGGGAATTCCCACATGTCGTATGCTAGTGTCTCCCTCATCTGAATGCCTCCTTCCTTCTCCCTCGCCCCTCAACATGTTCTCTCCAGCTTTTATTTTGTTGCGCCCTCCTTCTCCCCTTTTCGCCGTCTTTATTTCTCCCCCATCTTTCTGTCTATGTGCCCCCTCCTCCCTCGCTCTCTCCCTCCCTCCCTCCCTCTCTCGCTCTCTCTCTGTACATGGGGCTGCGAGTGTGCGCGCTGAAAGATCTCTGCACTGCAGCCTCCACCTCCTCCTCCTCTCTCTCTCTCTCTCTGCCTCTCTTGCACACTGAGCATCGCTGCAGTATTAGGCATCGGTACCCTGGGAAGGAAGAAAAGGAGCCCGAGAGAGGTTGGGAGAGGGAGCTGCACAGGCACAGAGGATGCTGAATAACCTGACAGAGTGCGAGGAGGGAGAGGGGGGCACCAGCCAAGGTAAGTGGAGGAATCTGACAACAGGGAGGTGGGGGAAGAGAAGGGGGAGCCAATTCTCCGCAGTGCTGCTTCTGAAGTGGGGGGGCGTTAGTGACCAGGCTAGGGGGGAGCAGGGCCCCCCCCCATGCTAGGCTTACTTTAAAACCCAAAATAGCTAGGGGCCAAAAGCTTCTTGAATTTCACTGATGCACCCTTTAAAATAAGCGAGCCCTCAGCCAGGTGCTTGGGTGCCTTTGTAGACCCCAACCGTTGCATACTGTTGCTCTTCATCCCTACGGCACTGCATTGTGGACCTCTGACCCCTGTATCTTCCTATGACCCCCCCGGTGGCTGTCAAGCTCTAGGGCACCCATGGATCCACGGTGGCATATTGCACCTCTGGCTTTAACATATAGAAAACTCATGCTGCGAAAAGATCTGCAGCTGCCGCCACTTGACCGCTGACCCCAATGTGTCAAGCAGGACCCCCGTGCTGTAGGCAAAGGCTTGATATGTTTATTGTGATTGTACGTGTTGTCTGACCAGTGCTGTAACGCAGTTTCGCCACCTGTAAGGGACTGTCCGTTATATTGCAACAGCTGCTAAGCACTGGCTGCAAACTGACCCATATTGCTCCATCACCCCCCTCCCGCATTCACACTGCATACATGTCATCAGATTGTAATTCTATACAGTGCTTAATATCATTTAAACTAATCTGTATCATGCACCCGATGCTTGCCTCTGCATTGCACTGCCTGCATCGCCTGTTGTTGAGCAGCCTTCTCCCATTACTGACACTTGTCACCCTGTCAATCCCCCCCAGCCCCCCATGACCTGTCTCCTAGGCTTGCTCTCCAGCTGTGACATGATGTCTGTTTACTTTTAACATCCCCCCATCCCTTCCCCGTGACATCCCATCAGCATAGCACCAGCTCGATTATGTTCACAGCACCAGTGGTGCATCATGTCTCATGCTCACTGTATTCTCTCATCAGCACCGCAGTCTCATTCCTCCTCACCAAGCCACCAGCGCGCTATGGTCTTCCCCTTGTTTGTATGCTCGGTTTATCACCGCTGCTCCTCAGAAAATCACTGCATTCCTTGTCATTTTCACTGCATCACAAGTTCAGCCATTTTCATACTCATATAATTAGATAATCGCTGCTGCAAGTTTTCCCAGATCCAGTTCAGCGTTCTGTTCTTCCCAGCTAGATGCATCTGCCCCCTCTCTGTGACATTTCTTTACGGTACTAACAGTATTTGAAAAGACAGTATGTGAGAAAGGAATCATTTGAGATGTTGTATTGCAATCCCATGCATTAGGTGTTACCAATTAAAAAAACAATCATTTGATTAGAATAGAATGCCTTGCTTACTAGGACCCACTTTTGCATCTTTTGCTCCATCTCTTTGGGACTCAACATGATAAACTGTTGCATTTGTTTGATACACATTAAAGCTTATTCATAAGACAGCGAGACCAGTCAGAATTCACCCAACTGCAGGCAACTGAAATTTGATTGGCTGAAGCTTTCACGCATATATTGCACCTTGCCGTTTAATTGATATATTATGAATGGAGGGGAAATGAAGCAAAAACAATGTGGTTTTTTTTTTATGTGCAGAATTGCTTGCTGAAGGTGGAGGTGATGGCTAGTTTAATGGCCATATGCTCAATTCACAAAGATAATATAACAGGGTAAGGATTCCCTATTTAAAAAAAGTGGCAGCTGTTTTTAGCTCAATGAGATTAAAAAATTACAGTCACATGGCTGAAAATAAAGATCCTTATCCTTGTGTTAAAGCTTTGTGAATTGAACCTAATGTCAATTGAAAAAAAAAACAAAAGAATAAAATTGCCAGTGCCTTGGACTCCTCCGTAGGCTTAGGATTTTCCCACACTGCTAATTTCTCGGACGTTTTAATGGCTGAATGATGGTGCATGACAGTTAACAATAGGTGTACCTTTGCATGATTGTTAGTGACATCACCAGTCCCTTTGACCCAAATAATAAAGTGTAACTGGCAGCGTCATTTAATACAAAGACTGTAATTTGTAATGGTCAATAGTATTAATAAAAAGACTGTATAAAAGAGCTTCGACACAACATTCCCCCCCAATGCACGTCCTTTGTCAGCAACAGTGGGGCCCCTAACCAGTGATGGCTTTTAATTCACGCCAAAGTCTGTATTTGATGAACAAAGGTATGCTGATAGAGCAATTGATAACTTGAGAATCTGCAATGCTAGATTTCACCAGCAGGTAGTGCTGCATGAGAAATGTGTAATCATGACTCTCAGAGATAACTGAAGAGGGGGAACCACTACCAGGCTTTAAATAAGATAGTGCTAATGACAAGTGCAGTAACTGATAGAACTCAAGAAGATTTCAGACTACTCTTATCATATGAGGCATAAGACAAAACATTTGTCGCTATGCGTTATTGCGTTTTGCACATAGTCATTGCTTTTTGCGCAAGATTATTTAAGTAAAACTGTCATACTAGGCACCGCAGGCACCTACCATTCTTGCAGGTCACCTTGGAATCCCCCAGAATACAGGGGCTTCTCAGTAAGCAAATTTTAACTTAACACATATTTGAGACATCCGTCTGCACTGAATTGTGGGATGCACTGGGGGTTTTCCATTGTCATTGCCGAGTAGCATGTAAGTGACACACTGCAGGTGGCTTCAAATTTTAGGGGATCCTGGGGTGCGACAATGGAAGCCGTCACGGGCAGGGCCCTCCTTACCATCTTGTCTTGATTTGTATTGTGATTGTAATGTCTTCCTCATATTGTAAAGCGCTGTGCAAACTGTTGGCGCTATATAAATCCTGTATAATAATAATAATAGTGGGTAATACCAATTGGCACCCAGGGGTGCTTAGTGTTAGATGTGTTATATCAACCCAAACGTATTTTGAGTTATTATTTCACTGTTTACCTTTGGATATGACTTTTGTAGTTTTATGTGCTTTCTCTTTTATATTTTTGTTAATGTATTATAGACATACTGTATATAGATTAGTCACTATAGGGACTTAAAGGACAAGTTCAGTATTTATCGTTAAAAAATACCTGCTTCTTAAATATAGTAACCTAAACCATCCTTGCCGGTGCTAACAGTCATGCGAAAAAGAAAGTACACCCTTTTTTTAAAATTCTATGGTTCTAAGTATCAGGACATAATAAAAATCATCTGGTCCTTAACCTCAGATGACCAACAGCACATCACATATTACACCGTGTCATTATTTATTTTACAAACCTAAAGCCAAAATGGAGAAGCGATGTGTGAAAAACTAAGCACACCTTTTGATTCAATAGCTTGTAGAACCACCTTTAGCAGCAATAACTAGAAATAATTGTTTACTGTATGACTATCAGTCTCTCATATCGTTGTGGAGGAATTTTGGCCCAATCTTCTTTACAATGTTGCTTCAGGTCACTGAGGTTTGCAGGCATTTGTGTATTAACAGCTCTCTTAAGGTCCCGCCAGAGCATTTCAATTGGGTTGAGGTCTGGACTTTGACTGGGCCCCTGGATTGGGCTAAGGACCACATGATTTTTATTATGTGCTGATACACCAAAGAGGGTGTACTTTCTTTTTCAAACGACTGTACATTCCTTGGACGGTGGTGGCCTCTCTTATCCCAGCTAGTTAAAATCTAGCTGCCCTTGCCTGCACACTAGCATCCCATAGACTTGAATGGGACGTATCCATACTTTAGGAGCATAGTCCCATGTACGTCTATGAGACATTAGCAGGCGCTGGCAGCCTGGCACCAGATTTTTACTGGCCTTTGGAGGGAATAAGAAAGCACCAGCAGAGGGGAGGAATGGGTCAGCTTAGTGTATTTGGGGATAGGAAGAAGGGCTCTTTTTTTTAGCAAAAAACTGAACTTGTGCTTTAGGATAAGATATCAGCCACACAGGGAGTACGTTGCTTTTAATGAGTTGGAAGCCTCATAGACCTGTAGTGTATAAAGCATCTGTAAAGTACAGAGAGCAGAGGCTGAGTATCTAATGACTGAATGTGGCTACCCCCTTCCCCATATATATATAATAACAAATTATATACAGTATATGATATATATAATAGAAACCAGATTTCTAAAACAATAATATGTTGATAAGGTTATTTACATCAAGCTGATCTCTTTTACGTGTCTTTACAAAAACATTTTAAAATAACACACGTTCCCTTTAAAGCAATCTAATACACATAGCGGATACTATCATTGACTTAATTAAGAAAGGAAAATCTTGTTTTCAGAATTTAAAATAGAATTGCATCTCTTTTGTGCTTACACTAGAATTTGTATTGCCACCTCCTAATTATTCCAATTTTATTACAGCGCAGCTGATTCAGTCATACTGCTTGTTGTAAAGATAAATAAGCAACTGCCTTAGTGGTATTTTGTGTGTCTTTTGCTTAGATCAGCTCGGGTAAATAGGGTTTTCACAATCAACTGGAGATTTGTATCCTGGTTATGGCTCGCAAATTGGCTCTGCTATCACGTATGCCTCAAACGTAATAGTACGGCTGTCATGACAATCCTGTTTACATAGGCATGGTTTACTATCTTGCTATTCTGAAATAACGGCTCTCCTAAATAAGAACAATCCACAATGGCAGATTTTTCCTGCAGTATCTGTCTAGATGGAAGGTGGTTCGATACACTAGGAAATAGGCTTATGTTTCAAGCAGGATTTCACTATATAAAGTGGAAAGTC
The DNA here is from genome assembly GCF_000935625.1 of Nanorana parkeri. Lineage (NCBI taxonomy): Eukaryota > Metazoa > Chordata > Amphibia > Anura > Dicroglossidae > Nanorana > Nanorana parkeri. Next base: position 921,833 of record NW_017306645.1, on the reverse strand, counting down.
CCTTTAAGTGTCAGTCCACCCAAAAGTGATACTGTATTTGAGTTACAGATTGAACCCAGTGGGTTGCCATTGATCCAACAGGGAGAGTGGAAACCCTTTATAATGTCTCTGGTAGGTGTGTAAACCTGGGACTTTAAACACTGATGGAGTCCCTGAGAAATATAAGAAACTCTCAGGCGATTTAACGCTCTACTTCTAGCGTCTGCGAAAAACTCAAATATTAGTTTTGGGGGAACTGATGCTTTGAAGATATATTTATAAGGTAGGAGTTCCCATTTGTCACATGTGCACTATATCTGAACAAGTTATCTGTGGTGAAAGATCTCTTGATCTATCGGCTTGGAATTGTTGTTCTGGTATCGTTAGTACAGAGACAATGTCTAGTCAACGTCACCTGGCACATACCAGGCAAATATCTACAGTACATGCTTCTACAGATTTAGGATGTTCATACATAAAAGATATGCATAGTCCTATTTCAACAGTAAAAGTGTGTCTAGACACACATTATATTAAAATCATTCAAGAGTATTTGTCATTATCACGAATATTAGTCTCTCATAGATGAGTTTCTGAAAAGTCCATCTGGGTAAATTATCTATCTATCTATCTATCTATCTATCTATCTATCTATCTATCTATCTATCTATCTATCTATCTATCTATGTCTCTAGCTATCATCTATCCATCCACCTGTCCATACATCCACCTGTCTGTCCGTACATCCATCTATCCATTCATCTATTTTATCTGATTATTTGCTATACTAGACAGTATATCTTTTTGAATCGTGAATAATCTTCTGACATCTGAAATGTTTTAAGGGTCATCTGTTACTTAAAGGTGGCTATAAACATGAATGTAAACCCTACATTTCTAAGGTCTCATATGAACTTTAACATGGGGTGGATAAATTAATATGGAATTCAGGAGCCAGTCTGTCTATGCCAGGAGCCAGCTCCATTGATAACAACTAGAGAAGAGTTAGGCACTATTTGTAATTTTTATGGAGCACTAGCTACCTGGCCAGAGGCGGACCTACCGCCGGTGCAGCCACCATGGCTGCAACAGGGCCTCAGGCTGGGGGGGCGGGGTCCAGTAGGTGGATCCATTGGTTGTTAGGTCCACCACTATACCTGGCTCCTGAGATGAATCCAGCCCTGCTTTAACACGGTAATGTATTTTTAAAAGTAGTTAAATTTTTTTTTAATCTGCATCTTTCATTCAAATAAAATTGTGTTACCAATGGTTTGTTTGGTGACTGTGGTCCCAACTGCCTTGAGATCATTCCCAAGCTTCTCCCGTGTAGTCCTGGCAGATCCCTCACTTTTCTCATGATCATCCTATCCCCATGAGGCGAAATCTTGAATAGAGCTCCAGACCGAGTGTGATTGATGGTTATTTTGTATTCCTTCCATTTGCAAATAATCGCTCCAACAGTTGTTTCCTTCTCACCAAGCTTCTTGCTGATAGTCTTGTAGCCCATTCCATTCTAGTGCAGGTCTACAATCTTGTCCCTAACGTCCTTTGACAGCTCTGTGGTCTTGCCCATGGTGGTGAGGTTTGAATGGAAGATAGAGATTCTGTGACCAGATGTCTTTTATATGCATAACGAGTTGTCGTTCGGAGCACCTTCTTAAATTGACAGGACTAATCTGTGTACCACATAGCCAGTCTGTGGGAGCCAGAACTATTGTTGGTTGGTAGGGGGATCAAATACTTATTTTACTCACTGAACTGCAACTCAATTTATAACATTTGTATTGTGTGTTTTTTCTTGATTTTCGGTTGATATTTTGTCTCTCTATCATTTAAAATACACCTATGATAAAAAAAATTATAGACCTTTCATTTCTTTGTGAATGGGCAAAATGACAAAATCTGCAGGGGATCAAATCATTATTTTCCTCACTGTATCACTGAGATGCATGTAGTCAGGAAGTGGACGCAAAGGGCTGTATAAGATCCACAGCACTGAGAGGCAACAAAGGAGAAAAAAAGGTGAAAATAAATATTTTACATTTTTTTTTTTAAAAGTGATACACAGTGCTTTTGCAAAGCTAAATGTCATACTGTTTTTGTCTACGTAAATGTCAACCTGTCAAGCATTTTTCTTATTTTTAATCTGCTACTAGGAATAGATGGCAAATAGCTACAGGTTCATGTAGATATGTTTGGCTGGCTGATGGCACATTAAGTTCCATGCTAAGCTTCACCTAACCCCTTCCTGCCTCCCACACTTCACTATTAGTTAGTGTGGCTGCCAGTCAGTAAGAACGCCATTGTAAGAGGTACTATTTAGAAATAGGGTTATACATAAATTCTAAGGAAGAGGAACGGAGGTAAAGGAAACACAAGTGATGATTGTGGCAGGGATTGGGAAAAAAAAGCCTAACTTCTAGGCTAGCACAATCATCCTCACAAGACATTTCACACATACAAGGCTTCTGCCTATTTATTACATGTAGTTATATGGTGTCAACAATTTATGCAGCGCTTTACATACTGTACACACACATCAGTCCCTGCCCTCAAGGTGCTTACAATCTAACATCCCTTCCTCACATGCATATTAGAGCCAATTAACATACCAGCATGTCTTTGGGGTGTGGGAGGAAACCCACGCAAGCACAGGGAGAACATGCAGACTCTATGCAGGTAGCATACTGGTTGGAATTTAAATGAATGACCCTGGTGCTGTAAGGCAGGAGGTATAACCACTAAGCCACTGTGCTGCCCCATTCTTGTGGCATGCTCCCATTAGGCAGGTCACAGAAATCACCTCTATGCCTACGGAGTTAATAACGACTTGTCTATCATTGTCCTCTTTTCCATTGATGTGACCTGAGATCTCTGGAGATGGTTGAACAGGCTGTGGTAGAGAGCATGATGGCACATGGGGTGACTCTATGAATACCCCAGGGGGCCAAGCTGTATCAATCTACCAAGTGGTTTCCTCATAAGAAGATCAATCAGTATCACTGCACAGCAAGCCTTTAGCGACTGTTTTATGACCTACATCTGCTTTAACACAAAGCTACTGGTAGTTGGCAGGAGGTATATGCCAGTATTCTATCAAAGTTGCATAAATATAAATTTTTTATGCAACAGCCATGTTGCACTGATGTTTCTGCCTGGCAACACGTTGTCAATGAAAGAATAACTGCGGTACAAATGGCACCTTCCTGATTGACAGCAGAGTTACAATTCATTAATTCAGCCAGTTAGCTAGCGACACTTCAGAAGAAAGTATCTGGTCACTTAGGGAGTTGTCACAGGTGACAGGGCTGCTGGTGTGACATGGCCCTAAGAGGCCAATGCTGAGGTGCTAAAGGCTGGTTGGGTAGGCTGGAACTTGTCTTTTTCTATAGAAGTTGACATTTGCATAACAGAGCGCTCTTGGGTGTTGAGCCGTCCAGGGCACTCAAGCAGGAAAACCCTCCAAGGATGCTCAAGTAGTTATTTAAACATATGTACAGGGACTCCTGGTAGCAGTGTAATGAGCTGAAACACACTCAAGATTTTGCATGAAATAACAATCAGAAATTTAGCAATTATGTGGCTGTAGAAAAATGTTCTTAAAAACTTGATGCTGGCATATATAAATACTAAACGTGATGATGGTGTGACATTTGCTGATAAACTATGGGATGCAAATTTGTAACTTACTATGACCCCCCCTTAGTATGATCATTGTTTTCCTAACCCAATTACAGGCTGTATTTTATCCAAATCTGATGAAATTGTAATTACCAGACAACAATGGGTGTGTATGGGTAATTAAACAGTAGTCTGGATTATTAAATGATTCAACTATGTAATCTATGTAAAGGTACCCAGAGACATAATATTGCTGTTGTCTAGCATTAGTGTTTCCCCCATGCTCATGTAGCAATTAAACAGTGTCTGTAGATAGCAGAAACATAAAACCTGGACAAAAATCAGTCTATATTTTTCAAGCATTTCAAGACATAGAGGACCAACACAATAGTGTTTGTGTATTTGCAGTATATTAGGGCTTTCAAAGGATTCCCAGCACTTTAAATAGAAAGTAGAAGGCAGGAGAATTAATTCACTGGCATTCTATATACCGATGCTCCTCTGGTTTACAATTTTTTGACTTTACGATCATATATGATAGCAGCGTATATAGACTGTATACAGATGTTCCTTTGGTTGTGTATATACTGTACTGTATATATCATAGCTTAGCCTTGTCTAAGCTATTATATAAACATGGCTAAAGCACTTGGAATTACCTACAGACGGACAAAAGCCTACTGTATATGATAATAAAGTATTGAATATCTCATGTATATACAGCTCCTCGGTTTGCAATACGGTCGCTTTACGATGGGTTTATCGGAATTTAACCCCATTGTATACCGAGGAGTGTCTGTAGTTAATTAATTTCTTGAACTAAGAAATAATCAGTCTGTAGTTTTCCAGTCTTCAAACATGAACAAATCTTAAGTTTTGTTAAAACTGAACTCCAAGCAAACAGCTATATACACAAATGAAATACATATATAAAAGCCCTTCTGAGATTTACACAGCCCTTCCATTCAACGCAACCCTTACTGGCAGGGCAGGAGGACTAATTGTTCTGTGCTGCAGTAAAGAAACAGTTAAAGGTCTTGTCCTTGTCCCTCTTCCAGCCTGTGGCAGACTTTCTTCTAGCAGAGAAAATGGTCATCTGGATTTTCAGTCTGAAGGTATCAATCAACAAGTGGATGACTAGTGCTAGGCTTTCTGAACAGCAGCATATAGATTACGTACTAAGACAACTGAATGAGAGGAAGGACACACCTCCTTACTCTCTCCTAGCGAAAACCACCATTAGGATTTTCAATCTGCAGGATTTTCAATCAGTCATTGAGTGAAGGACAAGTGCTGGGTCTTCTTATTAGCAAGCCCAGCATACTCATCAAAAAAGCCAAAAATAGGAGCATTGCAGGGGATTCCTGAAATGTGATTTGTATCTTAATCTGGCTTCCTATCTATGAGTTACATTAATGTGCGCAATGTGAATAGAGGCAAAAACAAATGTTCTAATATATTTTCTTTTCAGGCCGAATGTAACATTTGGAAAATATCACATAATAGCCACTAGATGGAACTGAGGAGCATATGAATTAAATACTTCTATCTTATGCTCCTGTACTCCATCTAGTGGCCATAATGTGGTATTTTCTGAACGTTACATTTGACATTCGAAAAGAAAACATACTAAGAACATTCTTTTTTGCCTCCATTTACACAGAACGAACATTCACAGATATTTACAGGATGGCTTGTTCTGCAAATTGATTATAAATAGATCCCTTGGTGTGTTGCAGTGAATTTCAGTGCACCACAATGCATTTTAACATGCTGTATAGAGATGCACTGATTTCGGTATCTGGTACTAGTACCGATATTTTGCTTTCGGTACTCCCCGATACCGAGTACCGATACTGGTGCTTACGCTGGCATGGAGTTGGCTTCCTAGGCAATCAGGAAGCTGGGTGGCAGGTAATGACATGCCACCCGGCTGTCTGATTGCCCGCGAAGCTGGCTGCATGTTGTTTGGCTGGCTTGATTGTTATTGGATGGGAAACCAGCTTCCCAGCCATTCAGCATCGAGTCAGCTTCCCAGCTAATAAGGAAGCCAGGCAGCAGGCAATGACATGCCACCGGACTTTCTGATTGCCTGGGAAGGTGGCTGCATGTTGTTTGGCCGGCTTGAATGTTATTGGACTCGAAACCGGCTTTCCAGCCATTCAGCATCGAGCCAGCTTCCCAGCTAATCAGGAAGCCGGGCGGCAGGTAATGATATGCCACCCGCCTTTCTGATTGCCTGCGAAGCCGGCTGCATGTGTTTGGCCGGCTTGATTGTTATTGGAAGGGAAACCATTCAGCCATCCTGATCGCAGGGGAAGCTGGATCCATGTATCCCTACAGCACTGCCGGTCATAGGAAATCTTCCTCTTACCGGAAGTTCTGGTATCGGGGAAGGTATCAGAACATTTGGGCCAGCACTTGTCCAAATACTCGGTATCGGCACTGATACCGATACTAGTATCGGTATCGGTGCATCCCTAATGTTGTATAACGTGCCTTTGTTAATGCACCACACCGGTCTGCTCAGATATGAATGGGACCTTATTGTAGACGTCTGAGAAAAGCAAACCAAGCATTCAGAGAACAAGGTTCCTGGTGACATTCTGTACACCAATGGTATACGAAATGCCTGCAGGTTTCCATACTGCAAGGAAGCGACATTTCAATTTTCTGACAGTTTGAGAAAATTAAAGATTGAAATGAAAAGGTCATTGTGTAGCAGTTATGTAAGTTATATCTTTTTTTCTTTTAGCAAGAGTGGAACTATTCCAGAATGGTGTAGAATTTGTTGTGCTGAACAGGGTCTACCCTACCTGTAAGAATTATATGCAAATTTGCTGCCAAAAAGCATCTGGGGCAGTGTATCTAAACTATTAACAAGGCTTCAGGCTAAGTTATAGGAAATTTAAACCCAACCACTAAAGTTTCACAAAGTATTTAACATGTTAATGTAATTTTAAAAGCCATTTCCAATACTTTTAAATCTCAATACTTTAATCCTTTTAGGCACTTCCTATTTATAGGGTGACAACGCTCTGTTCAGGTCTCTCAATTGTGCTTCTGCATTGTAATAGTGGTTTCCAATGGAAATTACAAACAGCTGTTTCAATGCACATTACTCAGACATGGTTCACCCACCCTGAAAAATGTCATACATACATCAGTGGAGTGCATGTAGACAGGGAAGGGCTGAAAGCTGGCTGCAGGAGATCAACCACACTGAAAAGCATGAAAAAAATTAAAACTATTTTTTTTTTTAAATGCAAATGTTTATGACACACCGTGCTTTAATTAACTAAATGTCATCCGGTTAAGATTTACATCTACTTTAATGTAAGCGTGCAACAAGCAGTGATGGTGCGCAATGTAAAGAGATCCAATAAACCAGTGAGATGTCATCATTGGCTGATCTGGAATCTGATTGGTTGGCATTGGATTATTCTGCCTGATACATCATCATTGATTTTTGCATTGCCTCAGTGAACATGTCCCCTTGGTTATGAAGGTCCTTGGCCTGGAAGTTTGCTTGCAGATCCATAATTGATGCGAGCGGCCCTTCTGCACTACGTGACCTTATTAGCATAAAAATGGGGGCAGTTTCATCTTGCCCCACTGATTCATTCCTCCTCTTATCATAATGTTAAGGGACTGCATATTCTTGGACTACAAGCAAGTGATGATCACAGAGGGCTTTGTAATCGTAATGAAAACAGAGGCTTAGGCTTGCATTGCGATGATATTGGAAGAGTAGCCCTTGGGGAAGAAGATCATGCTAATTTTTATTGAGCGGATTTTTATGAGCTGTGCTACCATACTGATAATGATTAGTTATATAATGGAATTTTGTTACACATAGCAATTGAGAATAGTGTTATGTTGGTTTTCATGGCTCTAATAGGAGATCTTCCACTTGCTGTTTTTTCCCCTATGTTCCCTTATTCTCTTGGTAATACTAATATTTGATAGCAAGCTACAGACTACAAAGGAGATGGCTCTCTACAGAGCTATATGCGTCACAAGAGACGGATGACAGTGTTTATACAACTGGGTCACTTTGTAAAACTGGTTAGTATAATGGCTAGAAACATGCAGAGCTCTCTAAAGGATTGTCTAGAAGTGTTTTATGGTCAAGATACCAGTTTAAAGGACAGTAGAGAGCATCACTCATGGAGTACATGTTTATAAAATGTGTTAGTTATTAATTACTAAAATCAAACTTCATATAAAACTAAAGGACCATAAGTAAACATTTCAAGTTCCTGTATATAAAAGAGCTACTAGTTACAGTCACCAATATACTGTGTATACCTTTATACAAAAAATATGGATCAGTCCACCCGAAATCAATAATGTAGTTGTAGGCTGAGTCATATGTTTTATTATATGTGCTGGGGAATCAAGTTTATAGATTTCTATACCATAGTACCTGGCTCTGTTCTCCATCTTGGAGTTTTGGGTGATCCAATCCTTACTGGAGTGTTCCCACTCCTCCTTCTGCATTCTTATAATAAAAAATCCATAAGGGAAAGTGGGACTCCTTAAAATGGCTGCGTCAGATTTAGAGCTGTCAAGCAAAACAGATTTAGAGCTGTATCACCCATAAGGTAGTCTAGGCAGTAGCGTAGGGCCCTTTGGATGTCCAGATGGCCCAGCTAAAACCATCATGGCCCTGCAGTAAATCAGGTGAATAATGCAATTGGTCAAAGAAGTGCACCTACCTGTTACCCCATAGGGGAGGATGTTACATAGTTACATAGTTACATATGGGAACATGTCAGCAAAGACAATGCAAATGAAGCCGTTTTTCTATCCATTGCAATCCTTATCAATCACAACCTAAGGGATGAGAAAGCTGCTACCTTGTCTTGACCTCATTTTGTCCTAAAACCCAACTCTGGGATATAGTTTTATTTTTTTAAGTATCCTCCAGGTGCTATAAAACAAAAAAACAGCTCTGTCTGCTATTATCACCTTAAATTTGGAGCTGCCCACCAGCCTCCCACTCCCACTGCAGTGTTTCTTCTTGGCCACAAGATGTCCTCAGTCTTCCGTGCTGAATGACACCCAATGTTACTCAACCCAGAGGACTGAAGGCTTCAATTGTGAATGCAGGACATCATGGCTCCGTCCCCTGAGGGGGTGTCACAAATTACACCCTTCATTCACAATGTACTTGCGCAAATACCAGAGCCTACATCATTACCCCAATGCTGCACTCTAAATCAGTATGAACTACCAAGCTTGGTGAAGAGGATCAGTCTGTAGACTTCAGAAATATAACCAGCGAAGGATACAAGGATAGGATGGATTTGTTCGTGATGGGGGTGGAAGGAAGTTGAGAGTGGATCTTCATTCTGTCCATCACACAGTGCAGTGCAGGAGCATTTCTGTTGACCACTGCAGCCTCAGCACTGGAATTCACGGTGGGGGCTAAGCCTTGTGGTGCCTTCTTTGCTGGACTTCTGTTTGGGATAGTAAAGCTCCCTTTAGGGCCAGATTGGGTGAAGCCATTTAACTGCCTTGTGTGTGCTTGCCTTCAAAACTAAACTAAATACAGGGAGATATGCAAAACTCACTGCAAATATGTCCCTCATGGACACTGAAAACAGGATCCCACTACTGCAGCAATACTTATGACTACACAACCCTGTCTGCACTGCTATACCCATCATTATGTATTTCTATCTCATGTATACAAAATGTGTTGCTTAGTGTTAACACTGATGAGTGATGGTCATGCTATAAGGTTGTAAAAGTAGTCGTAGAAAATTGGTATATCTTGACAATATATTTGAAAATAGCCTCAGGACTGGTATAAAAAAAGGGCAATGCCTATCATTATGTATTTCTATCTCATTTCTATAAAATGTGTTGGGTAATGTTGACCCTGATGAGTGACGGTCATGCTATAAGATTGTAATAGAAGTCGTAGTAAATTGCTATATATTGACTATACATTTGATAATAGCATCAGAGCTGATATAAAAAGGGCAATGCCCATCATTATGTATTTCTATTTATTTTTTAAGAAATTTGTTGGGTAACGTTGACTCAAATGAGTGACGGTTCTGCTATAAGGTTGTACAAGAAAGCGTAGTAAATTGGTATACATTGGCTATTGTGAGATTCGTTCCAAACGGTAACACAATAAGGACGCATCCACTCGCTTAAAAAATATGGACACGGAAATGGAGATTACACAGTGGCATTGCCACGCACTGCCACACTATATATTTGGTAATAGCATCAGGACTGATATTAAAGAGGGCAATGTTTATCATTATGTATTTCTATCTAATTTCTAAGAAAGTTGTTGGGTAATTTGACCCTAATGAGTGACGGTCATGCTATAAGATTGAACAAGAAGGCGTAGTAAATTACTATGCCTTGGCTATATATTTGGTAATAGCATCAGCGCTGATATAAAAGAGGGCAATGTTCATCATTATGTATTTCTATCTAATTTCTACAAAATCTGTTGTTTAGTGTTGACCCTGATGAGTGATGGTCATGCTATGAGGTTGTAAATGAAGCCTTTGTAAATTGCTATGCACATACTATATATTTGATAATAGCAACAGGACTGCTATAAAAAAAGGATACAATGTGTTTGTTCCATCCACAGACGCTTCTTTTTTTCCCGCGGGGAAACCAAACTCATCGGGTTGACTTTTTTTTTATGACAGTGTTGATACTGATGATGGTGAAGTGCTGCAGATTATGTTGCACCTGCTGATTATGGTCATTTGTTGCTGTAATTAAAGGTATTGTTTTCTGATGATGAGGAAGAAGCTTCCTAATGATGTTGGTGTCTGTGATAATTATAGGCTCATGTGCTGGAATGATGAGGAGACACAATAGGCTTGATTCAATAAAAATCGAAAAGTGAAACCTTATGTGTGAATAATTTTTTTTGCACATGATCACTTCATGATTAAAGTGCATCTGAACCCAACAACAAAAATGTAATATGTTGCAGCTTACCACTCATTAGATGTGGTGGCTGCATTCAGTTTCTTTTATTTGTTCAGTCTTGTTTCCCTTTATTTTCACCTGACTTTCATGTGAATAACAAACCTTTTGTCTATTCGTGCCTGCTTTTGTATCCATGGTTGTCCTCCAGGCTACCTTTGTTCATCTCTACTACTCTATTGCTGGATTGATGGCACTAGTAGTTTACACAATAGAGATTATTCTTAATAAAGATAAGGTTCATTGAGATTTTTTTAACCTCAAAGGAAGTGACATAGACTTCTAATTTCCTTTTAAAAATAAGTAATGTTTTCATATTTTCTTCTGCAGCCTCCTTGCTGCCATGTTTCATTTTTTTTTAAATCCTTCTTTGCATCTCAGTGCTGCTGATCTCCCCCGGCCTTTTTCAGTGTCTGTATACGCTCACTCTTAAGCATTGGCTGCACATCATTGCTCTGGAACGGCTTAATGATAGTAACAATGGTGGACTATGCCTATGCCATGTGTTTGGGCATGGCCACTTGAAGTCTGCATCAGTGGGGGATGTGACAGTGTGACAACACAAAAGCACAATTAGGAGACAGTTGTAAATCCCTAACAGGACGTGCCTATGCCCAAACTAGGATCATGGCTGGATCACCTATTATTATTTATATGAAAGCTGCAGATTTAAATGATCATGCCAAAGCTTATATAACATTTTAGTGATTGGCTTTAAATCTAAATTTTTATGGTTCTTTCCTTGGCATGCTTTTTATTTCGCGTATGTAAACAGAAAAAAATGAAAGGTCATAAAGTTAATTTAAATGTCAAAATTCTTGGAATGAATTAGGCAATATGTTCCGAATTGTCCACATTGTGATGGCACAGTTATTTTGTTTTGCATTTATTTATTTATTGGAGGTATTTATTATTATTATTTATTTTTATTAAGTAACAAATCATTAGTAATTTAAATGCCCAGTGTTATAAAGTGGCAAACTCTAAAATTAAAGGAACTATTAGGACCCCATCACCGCTACCCATTACATTATGGTGTGTAATCTATAGTGCTGTGTTTTGCACTTTAACCTGCATTACACTAAGGCAACACATTCATTTTGAATGGGCTGCCAATGCATGACAACGTATTAAAAAAAATGGATGCATGAAGTTCTGTTGGCACCAGTTTCATGGGTTGTGGGTTGGGTTGCCAGTCTTTATTGCATTTTACCACACATTACAGCAGCACATATGTGTGAAGAGAGCTTAAAGTGTATTCCTACTTTTGCAGCCAAATTGGCATATCACCTATTTTATATTTGTTACATGTTCCCATTCACATAGCAGAAGTTAAAGTAGTATTAAACCCTCAAACTTTTTTTCCAATAATGAATCCAGATCAATCAAATATACGTACATTACCCATCAAAGTATTTCTTTACATTTTCACCCAGGCACTTACGGTCATCATGTTTCCAAACAGCTTCAACTCTCTCAGCTCTGCTTCACTGAACTTCCTGTCCACTACAAGATCACAAGGGACAACACAATCTCGAGTAGGTCTCCGTTTACTAGATTAGAGAAGGGAGGAAGAAAGAACTGGGAGCAGGGGAGTTAGCTTGCCTTGCTGTGCCTGTATGTTGTTGGAGACGCACACAGCTTACTAGAACACACAAGGGTGACTCCATATGACCCTGCAAGGGAAAGGAGCCATCCTAAAACAGGATAACAGGGCCAGTGCTCAGAGAACCAGACTGATTCTGCAGGAAACTAAAACTTTTATGCATCAAGGAGCAGCACCCATTGTAAGTGATTTAATTAGCATTTAAATAGCTTAAAATATTTTTACGTTATTATTACTTTAAAATAATTTTTTAAATGCTGCTTACGTTTTACCTTGTTTGTTTTCTGAAAACTCAGAAACTGAAGTTTTTGCCTGCTACAAAATGTTAAATAGAGGGCTGGGGAGGTAATGATTACTATAATTAACTATATCTGTACTGTGCTGACAGATTTCATTATTAGTTGTAAACTAGATTTGAACACTAGATTTTAGGTATGCTGTGCGAATGGGAGTTTATAACATTATGAGTTTTTTTTTCACATTGGAGTACAAAAATGAAAATAAACTTTAAATATGTTCCAATATAATTGTGTATCAGCTTCCTTTGGTTTCCTGGCTCTGGAAGATCTGATAATAGGCAAATGGGCCGCTTCTTGTAAAATATAGTTATATTGCTGTTTTATGGTTGTTGCATGGGTGTGCTACATCCCCTACATCTCGTCCATTTCTTAGCTGAATGTCTACTATGCAATAAGCATTGACCTGGAACAACATTATTGTCTTATTCAGCGCTTGTTTCCACCAGCCCGCGCATCTACCGCAATGTCCCGTGTCCGGAATGCAAGTCTCCTTGCATGCACTATTTTTTGCGATCCCACCGCACTGAAAGGCAGGGCATTTTATTAACACGCATCCTGTGCGGCCGATCGTACTGCGGGCGGGGCATGTCTGGAGTTCTATTGACATGGCCTTAGTTATGAAAGTGAAATAAAATAAAAAGAGAATAAATATAGTACAGTTTCTCTAGGAAAATATTATCTACTTATTTCCTGTATTTATATAGCACCCACAGATTAAACTGCAATCAATGTGTGCATAGAACCACTGACATCAGTCCCTGTTCTAGAGGAGCTTACATTCTAATATTCTTATGATGGTCATAGAGACATTTGTACCTTATGATCAGTTGGGTGAAAAGACAATTCACTTGACTTTATTAAAGTATATCCTATTCCGCAACAGTTGCCACTCCCCTCTCTTTCCCTCCTTTCCGGCCATGGAATGTCCCTCTGTGTCCTCACGTCTAATGAACCTGCATTAGACATGATGACATTTGCCGTCCTTACACCACTGGAGCCCAGTAAGAGGAGGCTGCAGAGACTGGTCTAGCAGCCCAGAGGAAGCCTGTGGGGCCAAGAATCAGGGGAATACATTTGCTTTATCTGAGCCCCCTGGACAAAACAAGTTCTTAAACCTTGCAGTGCGAGGGTTGTCAGGCAGGCAACCAATCAATTACATTTTTGGGGAGCAATTTGGAATGTACTAGTTGGGTAAAATAAGATCACACCTAGGTAGGTGCAATCACACCTAGGCGTTTAAAGCTAAGCACAACAAAACAAACCAGATAAGGAATCTCATTAGCTTGTCTTGAGTGCTGCAAAATCCCATTCATTTCTATGGCCCCTGTTCCCACCTGAGTTGCACTAAGCTTCTCATTGAAGTCTATGGGACCAAAAAGCACTGTAATCTGCCAAAAAGTAGCTCATGTACTTTTTCCAGCGACAGGCATTCTTCTGCTTATGACAAAATGCTCAGGTGTGAACAGGGGCCATAGAAATTAATGGGATATCTTTGTCGTGCATATATTTGAGCGACAAAACACCTAGGTGTGAACAGGGACTAACATGCTTTTACTAAAAAACATCCTGGTCAAAGACAAAAAAAAATAAATCAAATAATTAAAGGTCACTGCCTAATTGTTAGTGTAAAAGTTGCAACTTTAAAAGGAATGCATTACCCCTCCAGTCATGTGACAGCACTCAGACCTGGGCCGGTTCTGCTGTACTGTGGGGACTAATGGGAGAGTCAAATATTTTCACATATAGGAAATTATGAGTATGTCGTGGGACTAGAGCAAAATTTAGTCTGATGGAGTGAAAAATGCTTACCCTGTCTGCTTTCGCTTGAAACTTTTACTTTGCCTACTATGGCGAAACTGCAGGTTCACTTTAAATATTCCTCTGAAGAGCCAGTCCTTCCTTCTATCATTGCATTCATTACAGTTTGGCTGCTATACCCTGAAGACTCAGTCTTCTATTGTGTGAAACTACAATTAGCACTCTTGGGAGTCTCGGCTAATACACATGTCTGAATGCCAACTGACCTTTAACAAGCTTAGCACCTGCTGCACTCAACATTATCATTTGTGCCATGACACTGCCACCACTGCAGATGCATTGCTGACATTCCTTTAAAAAAAAGAAAACCCTGACAGATTTCCACATCTCAAGCCAAAAAAAAACATTTTTTTTTTGGGTGATGAGGGATGAGGCATATTAATTTTGAAGGAATTCTCCAAGACAACTGGATATCCCTCTAGAAAGATGTTACAAATCCATGTGTACATTTCTCTGGATGGAGAGTTTCACCTGATGGTGAAATCTGCCACTGCAAGTCAACCATATGTGATTCCCAAGTGACCCAATCTGCTATATGTTTGTGATCAGACTTTAGTCCACCAAAGACAAGGTCCCACTGTTGTTTGGGACATAGCTGTAAGAGGAATACCTGATGAGAGTTGTTTCCTCCTGGTTGTGATTGAATAACAGAGAGAACTCTTGCATTCCTGAGTGCAGTTTTCCTTGGATTGCAAATTAAAAATGTAAAAGGTAGCAGTGATCCGGCACCTGTACCTGGGGATTGCAGAGGAGTGTGAGACATGAACCCACCTGTATTAGCAATACATAAAATGGGACCATGGAAGGTTGGGACCTTTTGGTTTCTTATTTGAGGGTCGTAAATCAAGAATTTCCTTGCTTGCAGAACTAAATTCCCAAATTGTTTTTTGACCTTACACAAAGAAACATGGAGAGATTTCAACCTCCCAAAGTCCCCTGTCCTTCTCTTTACTGTTTTTTTTTTTTTTAGAAATATGTCTTCATATTTTGTTATTTATTTCCCAGTAAAATTTGGAATAAAGGACATGGTGGTTTCACTACCATTTAAGTGGCAATCTACTTTGCTGAGTGTAGTAGGAGGGAATATTCAAAGTCTCTTTTTAATTGTAATGATAGTTCTGGATAATGACAGAGAAGTCTACATATGTAATGGGGGAAGCAGCATGATGGTAGTTATCAGGGGAATGATGAGGATGATGATGACAGCATACTGGGAGTTACAGGCAGATCCCGTCTGTTCATTTCTCTACTTTAGTGCTGTGGAATGTCTTAATTGATTCTATCCTCATCAAGAAGAGAGCGCAGTGCTTGTCCAATGTAAAAGTAATGCCGTTAAATTTCTGCTTGGAGACTTTGGTTCATGCGTTTGGTACACTTAACTTACATCTGTGTGGTTGTTATAGCTCTGGAGCTTCCCACAGTCCAACATCAGAGCATGACCTTTTGTACTACTACTCCCCAGTAGGTACTTGTCCTTGTAAGCTTGTGTTATTTACACCACATACTTTCCTTTGCTTGTAGAGCCATGGTTTCATGAGGTTACTGTTTTCTGCAGTAAAAACAGGAAAAATGTATTTCATATCAGAGATAGCAGGCATTAAAGCCCAATGTCACCTTCCTAAGAAATATTAAATAATACAGGAGAGTGAACTCGTCAAGTCTGTGAATAATTAGATATACAATACTTGTATCTTATTTCCATATCCTTCCATATACAGGCACTTAGAGTAGCCACAGAACCCTATAGGAGATGCTCATATTTTGCTTGCCAACAAGCTGAACTCCAAGACTTAAAAAAAAATATATTGTTGCAATGTTTGTTTTTGCCTAAGAGGTAGAGGAATAAAGCCATATAATTACTTTATTATAGTTCTGGTAGACACTGGCACTCTCCTCTTCTCTCTGGTTGGTCCCTCACTGTCATACAATGCAGGACCTTTGGTCCTACATTGTATTATTATTATTAAACAGGATTTATATAGCGCCAACAGTATCCATAGCGCTTTACAACATAGGGAAGACATTATAATTACAAATCAAGTCAAGACACAATGGTAAGGGTAAGTGATACATGAGCAGGTGGCTGAGGAGGTGGTGAGGGCTTACAATCTAAGAGGGAGGGGCAAGTGATATGTGAGGAGGTAGCTGTGTGGGGATGAATTGTTTGAGAAAGAGATAGTTCAGTGGTTAGTTTGAAGTGGGATAGGCTTCCCTGAAGAGATGAGTCTTTAGTGATCGCCTAAAGGCAGTCAGAGTGGGAGATAGATGGACAGGTTGGGGTAGGGAGTTCCAAAGAATGGGAGAGACTCTAGAGAAGTCCTGGAGACGACCATGGGAGGAGTTGACGAGGGAGCTAGAGAGCAGGAGGTCTTGGGAGGAGCGGAGAGGATGGTTAGAGCGTTACTTTGAGGTACATTGCACTTGATGACATCAGCATGTGACTGCTGGCTGGGAGCGCCTAAGAGAAGTCTTCAGGGACCAAATACACAAATGGAAGGAGTTTTCTGGAGAAAGGAATAAGGTAAGTATTACACCTTATTCCTCTACCGCCTAGGCAAAATAGAGTATTAAAACCTTGACGTGTGGTGGGGGGCACTGTAAGGGTAATTGTTTTTTAGTTTTTAGACTACTTACGCAGCACTGCATGCTGAGTAAGTATAGAAAAAGCATATGTAAACCCTAACAATGACCTTCTTTTATTTGCTCTCTTTTGGTCTGTTGAATATACCATTGGAAGCAGCTGTTTGAAAAGTGCAAAAAACTTATCAAAATTCAGAGTTGTCCTCTGCACACTTCCTGTGTTATCTCAAAGAGCCCTTCTAGTTCTTATCTTGGACTACAGAATGATTACCCTTTATGCTGTAGGGATCAAAAGTATGCATGATCAAGTGGTTTAGCAAAGGACAACTGGCAGGTTTGACAACAAAATGCTTTGGGGATGATTTATAAAACTTCCACCCAGCCAAACGTTGGCCAAGCGCTACTAGATGAAGCCAAGGTCTATAGTAATTTTGTACGGTTGGGTGGAAGTTTTATAAATCAACCTCTCAGTGTCGTCAGCCCAAAATAAAAAACTGAGTGCATTTCTGGCAGCTCAACAGGCATTTTACTGTATTTGCAGGTTTTTTAAGAAATAAAATAGAGACGCAGAAATGTACCTCAAATGCATCCTTTTTTTTTGCTTTGACATGCACTATAACTCTAGACCACTACTTACTGCTAACCAACATAACAATACAGTATGCATTTACAGTTATTAGAGATAAATAACTTACTCTATGGTATGAGAAATGTTAAGTCTGCAAAAAAAAGTATTTATTAGACATGTACTCTTTAAATATGAAGTTTGCTTAGAAATATCAGAAAACAGTAGGTCCCCCCGCACTCCTTACATCGCTTCCGGTCCAAGTGAGAATAGTGGTGCTTGCAGTGACAATAAGGGATGGTGCCATGTACAAAAGTCAATGAACAATAGAAATCACCAGCACTCCGCAAATGAAATAAAAAAAAAGGTCAATTTATTTGGACTAAACGTCACACATATCACATAATCCAACGTTTCGGGACTACGCAGGGTCCCTTCATCAGGGCTGAGATGTGACCAAGATGTCACATCTCTGCCCTGATGAAGGGACCCTACGTGGTCCCGAAACGTTGGATTATGCGATATGTGTGACTTTGCAATGGCCATGGGTACCCCAGACCAGATGTTCTCTTTGCAATGGCCATGGGTACCTCAGATCTTTCACTCAAAAACAACAACCCGCACAGTTATATGTTTACCTCTGCCTGGTGCTAACCAGGTAGGTATTAGTACCATGCAGTGTAATAGAGCCCAGATTACACCCCAACACAGATCACTCAGAAGGATAACTGGCCCACACAGCGCAAAGAGGATAGTGCCATACTAGGGACACTGACAGCCCTTGACTACTGACCAGTGGTGTCACAGCAGGCAAGAGTGTCAGGGGCATAACTCTGTCACTGCCGAGAAATCAAGCCAGGGATCTGGATACCAGTAACCGGTGCTGGAATGAGCATTCCATCACCCAGCATTGGGACATGGGGTGGGTCCGTGACACCCTGGGATTTTGTTTGTATCCTTGAAGAGTCCCACAAAAATTGGGACTGTTGAAAGGTATCATTATGATAATAATTCTCTTCTGTGTTCACAGTAAGGTTAAAAAAAAATTATTTGGGTCCTCAGATTTAAATTTTAAGAATCCTTGAACCCTAGAGAGTTTCAAATTACATGACCATTCATTTTATTCATGGTATGTATATAAATATTTTGCTATGCCATGAACAACTTTGTAGCTTATCATCTCGGGGTCCCTTGTACTTCTTTGGTGCAATATCAGGCACATGGTCTGGTATGGCCATAATTATACCCATGGCTGTTATGTGCAATCTGTCCTAGGGGGGCAAGCAATATAAATCAGGCCATGTCATATACATACAATTCAGATTTTGCTCTTTTGTTCTCATGATGCAAAAAGAGCTTTCCTTGTGCTCATGCACAAGCTTTGTTGAGAATCAGAAAGATGTAGACATTGACTATGTACAGATATGTAATTCGTGGGGATACCAAGCAACAGAGTGCTTCTCATTTGCATTTTCGCTGCTCTCCAAATGGGATCAAAGTGAATGATGATGCATCTTTTTTTTCAGGAGATGGAAATCCCAAGGAAAGCTCCCCATTCATCAACAGTTCGGAAATTGATACCGGCAAAAACATGGCATTGTTTGAGGTAAGAAGCAATTAATAGCCAGATTTGGACTTTTATATAGTTGGAGCAATGACCGATAACTTCTGATTGGTAGTTGGGAGCATACAGAGATGAGAGTTGTGCATAAGTCAGGGAAGATATCATGGCCATAATAATAAAGCTATATGGTTAAACATTATTATTGTTATTATTATAAAATAATGTTGCAGTTACACTTTTATTGGCATTACTTTAAACTTTCAAAATGCACTGGCTTTTTATGACGTAAGAGTCTGAATAAAATTAAATATGGACTTTTTACATTTTGTTTTCGGTGCTTTCTTTCTTGAAAAACAGTGCTTCTAATCACTCACCACCCTATCCAAATTTTTTTTTAAAATTGGCCTTTAGTTATACCTTAACCACTTGTGCCTGAGTTGTTTGTCCAAGCGCCGTTTTAAAAAGGCGCCTGGACCCAGTGTTTTTTTGGGTGCTGGTGGCTTCTGATGCTGGAACCCCTGACTGTGAGTGATAGCTGGGATGCAACAGGAAGTCCAGGAGCTAAAATGATTAGCTCCTGCGCTTTGGGTCTTGCTACACAGTAATCCATGGGAGCTCTTGTACCTCTGTTCAGCGTCTCCCTGCAGCAATAGATCATTGCTATAGTGACCTATTGCTGGCTGATTGCAACTAAGTGAAGTGAAGAGAAGGGATTTATTGCTGCGCAGCTGCATGAGAAGGGTCTGCATCAGGTCACCAGACCCCATGAAGGAAACACAATGTAAAAACAAAAATATAAAAAATAACATATTATAATGTATGTATGTATTCATCCCAAGGTCACAGCAATGATGTCTGGTTGACATTTGCATCCACTGCACACAAATCAGATGCTCTCATAAATGAACGGACTCTCTTTAAAAATGTTGGCAGTCACAAACCAGTGAAAAAGTCACCATTGTGCCGTAGACAACCCGACTTACATTTTCTTTTCTAATTTTTTTCAAGGAGATAAAAATATGTGTATTCAAATTCACTACCTAATTAAAGTCCTATCTGTCAAAAAAATTTAAAAAAACTATATATAATACGTGTGCCACACTGAGATATAACTAAACGAAAAAAAAACACTCTGGGACTCATGGGGATTTAAGCTGGCCATATTCCCATATTTTTTTTCTAGTTTAGCTCCTCTATCTATGCTAAACAGAGTGGATGGGGGAATCGTCCCTGCTGGGTTATTGTATTCTGACAGCCGGTACCCGCAGATGTCAAAATAATGAACAGTGACTGCAGCTGTTTGACGGTAGTCACTTTTCAGCCGACAATTTTTGTCCCGGCTCTTTTGTCAAAGCTGAAAAAAAATCTAAACCTTTCAATTGGAGGGTCGCTGGCAGGGCCACACATGATTTGACATAAAAACAGACAGACGGACAAACAGTCAACAGACAAAATGCTTTCAATAGTATATTTAACAGATGAAAAGGGACCAAATAAGTCCCAGTGCTGGGGTTTAAATGCACTTTAAGCGCACTGGTAATTTTTTACCACTACATTTCCTTTATTCGTATATTCGTAGAGTTGGGAAATATAAGTGCAGCCATTTAAAGGCTAGATGAAAAGTTTAGTGCAAATTAAACACTTTTTGCAGTAAATTAATGGGGGGGGGGGTTGGGGGGGTTATTAAAACTGGAGCAGACAGAATCTGGAGCAGTTGCCCATGGCAATTAATCAGCTTCTCTCTTCAGCTTGTTAAGCAGGTAAGATCTGAAAATGATACAGAGAAGCTGATTGATTGCAGTGAAAATCTGCTTCAGATTTTGTCTGCTCCAGTTTTGATAAATACACCCCCCCCTCTGTATATATTTATATGGGTCTTTATTTTAGATCTAGGAGCAACATTTGAGGTAGGAAAAGAGTGTTTTGGTTCCAAAGATATGTTGTCCCCCCAAATGTGAGCTATGTCGGTGGAGTATCACATGAGAGGAATGTCTTGCAAATGCCTCCCTATAGGGACTAATAGGAAACATGATGTATAAAGCGCTGTAGGGTATCAGCATCTTCATGCTCTGATGGCTTTAATAGATTTGCTTAACCCTTGCTCTTTTTTTATCCCTGGTGCTGCAGGAGGAAATGGACACAAGTCCTATGGTCTCCTCACTTCTTAGCGGTTTGGCCAACTACACCAACCTGACACAAGGTGTACGAGAACATGAAGAAGCTGAGAACAATGAAGGGGCAAAGAAGAAGCCAATTCAGGTGGGACTCCATTTTGACTCTAAATATGCAAACAATTATGTTGTAATTAACTGTATACTGAATATCTATTTCCAGAAAATACTGCCTGGGTCCAATATAAACCAGATTGTGCTATAAGAGAGTGCTTTTTATGTTTTAAACTGTACGGCTCTCAAAAAAAGGAATGTAATTTCCAATGCAAAATTAATTCAGCCATTAACGAAAAAGATCGGAGAAGAAGGAGAAAGAATATTGAAGTAGAACGCCGCTTATTTTTATTCTATGGCTCCCTCCCACCTGTATAAAAAAATATTCCAAAGTTCTACTTACTCTCTTCCCGTTACAGCTCTGTCCCTTAGTCCAGTGCCAGAGGTTCTTCTGTTCAGGGCTAAACAACAGTTATGTCATTCTGTCTATTTCCAGCAAGCCCAGCCTGCTTTCTAAAAGTCACATCATTGCACAGGCTGGATTCACAGTACTCCAGGATTGAGTGGCACTTACATATCATCACACGACTGCCACTCAGTCCAGGAAAATGACCACTGCTGCTGGAAGGAGGAAAGGAAGCTATCATCGAACCGGCAATAAGACTTCAATAATAAAGAAATGTATAGGGTTCACTTTCTGGTACAGCTGGAAGTGAGAGGAAATCTCTATAAGTAACGGTGAGTCCCCTCATAGACTATTGTCAACGGACCAGCTGTCCCTATGGGAAGAATTTGCCTCTCCTTATTCTGGTGACAACATAAAAGAGAGAGGGGGAGAATCTCCCCCACCAATAAAAACCTGACAGGGGTTTCAATATTAACCCACTCTATTCAAAACTTCTGGTCTACTATACTTTAAAGGGATCTAGAACCAGGCTAGGTGAAATTGTGATGAAAAATGCATTATACACATGCTAGAACACTGGTTTCAAGATACTGGAAAATAACAATATCTCTCCAGTTAGGAAATGCTTTATAGAAATCGATCATTCACATAACAATAAATGTAATGGCAATATATTTATAGGACAAATTATAATAAATCTTGGTTACAATTTAAAGATTTTACATTTTGCACCAATATAAAGCAAGAGTGGGTGTTCTTCCGTTCTAATTCATGTTTTCTTCAGCTGTATATATTTACTTAACCGTTGACCTTTTGATCAAATAGGTTTTCTATAGTCATCTTTAGTGAGAACATCTTACTTCATAACTGCAAAATAAGGAACTGTATATACAGTATTTAACAGTCTTAGTTCTTTTAGTTTTATATTGTTTTAGCATTTGTAAAGAACTCCATAAATGATGTTTGGAACAATGGAAAGAAGTGTAGTGTTTGAATTAGACTTAGCTTTGTGTGGATCTTTACAACATACAGCATCTTAAAAACTCTGTAAAGGAAGGAAAGCTGTACCCTTAGTGGACCTCTTCTGGTTCCTGTTTGAATTGAAGTTGTCAAGGTAACAGAAGTCATTAGGCCTGACTACTTTAAATCAAATAATGTGCAGAGTCCAGAAGTGGTCTACTAATAGTTCAGCTGTCGTAACGACAGGGTTTTTATAGCACTGTTTCTCTGAAAGAACAGCATAGAGGGAAGTGTAATGAACACATACGTATCTATACCTGTCCATTCGGGGCAAATTACAAGTTCTCTTATTAGGTCATCACACCGATCCACTGTTAATCATCCATGACACTCTTCTATTTGTCTGTTGGAGCCTTTGGAAATACCCAGTACTTTCAGGTATGGGGGAGCATGTAACCTTCTGCTCATACTCCAGTATGCAGTGCTGGGATTTGAGTGTCCAATCCCCAAGCCCAAAAACTGACACATGAGAGAGGGTGGAGGTCTGACACAGACACACAAAATATCCCTTATATAGGGAAAAGAGCCAGGGCTCCAACAGAGGTGCAAAAAACCTGTCACTTTGCCCACAGTAATTTTAACTTCCACAGTCCTCTAAGAAAACAGCATTTCAGAACTTTAACAGTTTTCTTTACTTTCTCTTTTATATTTTTGGACTTGTTGAGGGGCTCCAGAGTTAATGACTGTAGTGGAAAAACAAGCTTCTTGTTTTCTCAGAATCTTATTAAAGCCCTGTTCTGGGTCCTGGAGCCTGGAATCTTTGTAGGTAGTGTGAGTGTGAATAAATCTCAATTACCACATCTTACCTGGTTGTTAGGTTATTTGTCTCAGCTATGTATAGGCCTTTATATACAGTATGTGGGCTCAGGTCTCTCACTCAGAATAATAAAAAGGTTCATGTGCTTCCTGTTTGTTTCGGGGAACACATTAGGAGGCACCCAGTTAGTCAGGAACCCAACTGAGTTTATTTAGTTGCTTGGACGAGCAGATGGTTTGTTCGTTTTATGCTATGGTCTTGCTTTACAAAGCCCTCTTGCACTGAAATGGTGTTTGTCTGCTGCCTTGCTGAAAAGAAATGCAGGACAGCCCTGCTTGAACTGTTCCTGAGTTTCCCTGTCTCATGCATGGTTTACCACAACCACTACCAGTGGTAGTAGCTTGTAGCCATAATGTTGAAACCTAAAAGAGATCATAGCACATATTATATTGACCTCACCAAACGGCCTGTTGTGGTCTTATAAAAAAAGTTTATTTCAGGAATATTCTAAAGGTAATCCTGCTGATGTAAACATCTGTTACATACTTACTTGTTTTTTTCTTTCTTTCAGGCCCCAAGAATGGGAACCTTCATGGGGGTGTACCTTCCCTGCCTACAAAATATTTTTGGTGTCATCCTCTTTCTACGTCTTACATGGGTGGTGGGAGTTGGTGGTATTCTGGAGTCATTCATTATGGTCATTATGTGCTGTTCCTGCGTGAGTATGAAACTAGGGAAATAGATGGGGAGGGACAATAGGTTAGGTTTTTAGATAGAGACATAGAGTAACCGGACAGCAACATTAATTTGAAGAACCGTTTGACAAAACACATCAGGTAGAATGCTTAAACTGAGAAGACACAATGTTTTATAATTATTTTTTTAGCACATTAACAGTGGCTATGGACTGGGCAGTTTTTCATCCAATGATTATGAACTATGAATTACTATTACCTCTCCTCTCTCAACCATACCTATGAAACCCTTGTCTTATTCTAATTACATTTCTTTGTAAGCTAGTTTATCTGTACCAAAATATTGGCACTTGGTTTGCACAGTTATATTTCAATATACAATCTGTGACCTCTAAATGGCTAGCTGAGAGCACTTTAATTGATATCTATGGGTCACAGTTTTTGAGATGAGGGAGGCTGGAACCCCTCAGTGTCACTATGTGGGGAGAACTTTATTTTACAATGACACCCCCAGTTAAAAGCAATTGTTTCTGAAACCTGTCTGGTTAAAGGCATCTGTAGAGATACACCAATGCCTTTTTTAATTCTCAGATGGCAAATATCAGATGAACTATCTGCCCGTATATGGCCATTGTAACAGTTTCCACTGACTGACACCAATTTTAGTACATTTGCTATAAAGTAACATACATGAGAATAACTCTAAAGGGAAAGGTTGTTCAAGCCAATGATTCCCAAGCCCATTGGCTAAGTTTCCCAGATTTGCAGAATTAAATGTATGCTAGCGCAGGTACACTTACTTCAGAAAGTTGTGTTTATCACTGATGTTCTGTGTTCTTCTTTCTTGCTGATCTTTAATTCATCATGTATCCTTTCCTCCTTCCATCTTCCTACCACATGTTACTTCACCTTCTCTCTCCTACATCTCTTCTAGTGCATCTCATAGCCTTCCTACTGTCATCCTGCAGACAATACAGTCCATCAATTCAGCAACATTGAACAGTATGGAGCAGAACTGGCCCCATACGCTAGCACATACATACATACATACATGTATAGCTTCATAGAATATATATATATACTGTATATATATATATATATATATAATTTAGTAATTACAAAAAATAATTTAATAAACTGCAGAGGGAAATGGAGATGTTTCTCATAACAAACAGATTCCATCTTTTATTTTTTTTTGCTGGGATTAGACAATGAAGTTTAAAGGGTTGGTCTACCCAAATGTGATATCTTGGTTATAGGTGGAACCTATAGTTAGTCATCTGAGTTAGCCCCTGGTTTCTTATACGTTTTAGACAAAACAGTGAGATCCCTTTGCCATTATTCCCAACTTTGCTCATGTCCACGTGGGATTTTTGGGTGTTTCCACCTACCCTTGTGTGCTCCATCACCTCTTATTATATTTTCCAGGATATAAAATAAATTAAAAAAACAGGGAGAGTGGGAACCCCTCATAGGTGTGCATGCCCGTGATCTAACCAATAGAGTTCCTAAGAGATATAGGAAATTGTTAGGTGGGTTAGCTCTCCAGTTTCTATCTTGGGAGGACTGACCCTTTAATTCCTGCTAGGCTTGTTCAAAGGGGTCAGTATTTATCAAGGGGTATACTATTTATTTCTTATTTATAGTTTTGTGTAGACTCAGGAACATTTATTTATTCAGCAATGTTTTTCTCAATGGTAGCAAGATCTAAGCCAGATGTTCTTAATCTTTTTATGATTTTACAGACCCCTGAAGGATTACCCAATGCCCCCATACCCCATTTATCTGACTGTCAAAATCATAATCATCATCAGTCCTATTAGGTATCCATATGTCTTATACTTTCACATGGATATCTAGTAAAGGAAATGCAAAAAAATAAAAATCATAAGGATTTAGTATACGTGTTGATATAAAAAAGACAAATTGCATATACAAAATCTGGATACAACTAGTCAAATGTTTGCGGTTCTTTTGGTGGCGAACATGGAATTGACTTAAAGTTACTAACAATATTTTACACATATCATCTGACACAGCGAGTCAGTGTCTTTACTTTTATTTCAGGTTCAGTAATGCACAGAATCCCAGTTTATTTTTATTTTTTTTAGTATTATTCATAGAACCTGTTTCATACCCCTATCATTGGGTTTCCATACCCTCACAAGGTATAGATACACCCAGTTAAGAACCCTTGGCCTCAGCACCTAAGTTACTCTTTATTTTAGGATACATGCATTAAGAAGTATGAGACTCTTAGTGTGACAAATACAAGGCAAGACAATGATATCCCCTGTTTCATACCCCTATCATTGGGTTCCCATACCCTCACGAGGTATAACTACACCCAGTTAAGAACCCTTGGTCTCAGCACCTAAGTCACTCTTTATTTTAGGATACATGCATTAAGAAGAATGAGACTCTTTATTGTAGTAGATACAAGGCAAGATAATCAGATCTCTCTTTTGGAGACCCCAAGTCATATAAGACACCTATGGGTGATTCAACTCAATAGCATTCACCTATAACTGAAATCAGTTTTGAGCACACGGACCCTTTAAACTCCAGTTCTTTTTTTTTCTGTGCCAGGCTATCATGACACGTTCCATATATAGTTCTAGTGCTTTTTATCACATTATTGACTGAATGAGCAGTGTTGTATTACATTAACAGTGTCTTATATCACATCCGTTGACTCTTTTTTTTTTTTTCTCCATTCTGTCTGACTTTACTGCCAGTATCTGTGTCTGATATCACTCCTACTCTCCATCAGATCACTTCCACTGCCAGAGCTTACCCATAATTGAGCAAAGCGGAACTATTTCCTAAATTATCACCTAGTTTTGTATTCTATTGCAAGTGCTAATTTAAAATGAGCGCTATTTGGCTAGGTCTTAAATTGCAATACCCATTTGTGTTCTAGGTTATTAAGTTAAAGAGGTGGAAGTCATTCAATTAAGGCTGCCAAGGAAGATCTTATGCCAAACTGATAATGTACAAGGAGACAGAGCTTGCAATAGAAATGCATTGCACAATGGGGTGGTAAAATGCAAACATCCTGTCCAGTGCTTAAAGTCAATGTGGTTTTATAAAATAGTGTCTAAACTAAGGTTACTTCGCAATAAGAGGCACCATAAAGTGCTGACATATATCCATAGCACACCGAGATCCCTCATAACCTTAGGCACATGTGGTATGCAGATGCTGCCTGCTCAGTTGGAGCTTAGGTAAGCCCCAGAATCCATTGCAGGTGCCTTGGCAACTTATTTGGCAGAACTGTCTGAGTTCATTTTTGAAAAAAAGTAATAAACTTAAATCTAAAGTTTATCTAAACCCAAGAACAAACATATAATTTATTGCAGATTACCAGTCCTTAGATGTGGTGGCTGCAATATTTTTTCTCCATTAGGCTATTTTCATGATATTTTTAACTGATGATCCTGCCAGCAAATGCCTTCCTGTCTTGGGGGCAGGGGAACAACGCTCCCTCACTATACTATAGAAGGAGTGTACCAGTTTTTCCAGGAAAAATAAAAATTGAGCAGGACATAGTCCAGGACCAGTCCCCAATACAATGATATGTATTCAAATTTTTTTCAGAATTTTTTTCCGCAGGCTATAATAAATAATAATAACCTTTCTTACTAAATGAAATGTGACCAGATAAAGTAAAGCTTTATTTGCATCAAAGTAGTCTAGTCAGCAGAGGGGAGCAGTATTTGTCAATGTGATTGATGATTAGAGTCTCAAAGGAGCCTGAGCCCAGTTTTAGATGCCACCTCTGTGACCCCTGTTGTTAAGCCATTGCCTCTGTATCAGAAATCAGATTCCCTGGGTGTATGACATCATTCATACTCCTTTAAAACAACCATACTTGGCAGGATAATTTGTCTGCAA
Organism: Nanorana parkeri; assembly: GCF_000935625.1. Lineage (NCBI taxonomy): Eukaryota > Metazoa > Chordata > Amphibia > Anura > Dicroglossidae > Nanorana > Nanorana parkeri. The sequence goes on along the minus strand of NW_017306645.1, from coordinate 893,886 downwards.
ATGATTCAACCATCCCACAATTCTTTTCTCTCTTCCATCCACTTAAAAAGAAAAGAATCCAGGTGCACACCAGAAACTATCATTTATCTTTAGAGACATAGGCTGCTCACATGCACCAAATATGATAACCCGAAAGGGACCTTACATATGGTAAAAGGTCAAATGTAAATATGGGACAGCAAATGCTGAGCTCTCAAATCTGGAGGGGCAAAGCCTTATAAAGGAAAAAGTGGACAAATGCTTCTTTTTCAAATATGTGCACCAAAAGGAACATTTCAAAACCGAAATGAAAAAAAATGTCAGGCCAAAACCGAAAATGTTTTTTATTCTAACTTTTTCAAAATTGTTAAAATATAAAACTTTTTAATTTTTTAATACTTTATTTTTATTTATGTATTCATTCATTTTTATTAAATATTTTTTATGTTTTTACTTTACTTTTAGGGGGTTCGGGGAAATATTAGGGGTCTAAACAGACCCCCTGATATTTCCCTTTTAAAATAGAAAAAGAGATTGACGACACAGAGTCCTCAATCTCTTATTCTGCAGCTGCCGTTATAAATGAACAGGAATCCTCTATGAGTGTTCCTGTTCATTCATAACTTGTGGACATAGTATGTTTAATATAGCCACAATCATGAATGAACAGGAAGTGATGTAGATCACTTCCCATTCATTCATGAGGGCACAGTACACATACCAGCCAAAGGGAGCGCATGGCTTAGTGGTTAGCATTGCTGCTTTACAGCACTAGGGTCTTTGGTTCAAATCCTGGTCAGGACACTATTTGCATGTTCTCCCTGTGTGTATGTGGGTGTTCTCCCACACTCCAAATACATGCTGATAGGTTTGACCCTAATATAAGTATGCAAGTGAGATAGGAACTTTTCTTCAAAGGCAGGGACTGATGTAAATGTAACGTGCTACATAAATTGTTGGTGCTTTATAAATAACTGTAATAATACAGAGAAGTTCTTTTTTTTTTAAAACAAATCTTTATTTATAAATGCTGAAAACATAAAGGGCTTTCATTTAATGACAACATTGGTATATGTTTTACATATGAGTTTCTAAATTTTTGGAGCTTCCATACACTTTAATCAAGGGCTTTCTACTGGCTATTTTAGTAGTAGGATCACCCTAGCAGGAATCCCCTGTCTTAGTTCCCGTGTCTAATGAAATTGCAAAAGACTTTGCTGTATTGCAGTACTTGTGACTTGGGTTTGCCTCTTCATGCATAGAGACCTGAGCGTTTAGCCAGGACCGCTTCAACAAAACCAGAAGACTTGATTCCCTAATCCACTAACTGCGTGACCTACTAATCTTGTAGGAGGGCATTTCCGCTTAAGACGTCTTCTGAGAGCTCAGTGCAGTAAGGTGATTATATGATCAGATTAATTAAGGACACCTGCACTGTGGCACAAATAGAGTAACTGACTAATAATGGCTCTATACAAAGACTCCAAATGTCTTATCATAAGAACAATGACAGAGCACCCAGTGAGTACAGTGTGGACATCATAGGCGTGCGCAGCCTATTGCATTAGGGTGTGCACACAAAAATACAAACACACACGCATATATAAAGTATATATATGTATACAGGTATATCTTATATATATAGGGTTAATATTTACCTTTTGTGTGGTGGGTGTGTTAAGGTCAACCTTCAGCCTTACATTCAGTCTTGCACAGTTGTACATGTTTGTCTCCTGCACTAAAATTGCTTACACTGCATTGAAAGCTCCAGCAAGTCAGATAAAGCCTGCCTTATTTCCTGGTTATAGGATGTTCTTTCATCCCCAACCAGATTGTCCCTTCCATTTTTTAGGATACCAGTACTTTTAATTATGGAGGGTCAGCATATGTGCATATATGTTACCTAAGACAGTCTGCATGGAAACGCCCGCTCTTCCAAACTGACATTTACCCATCAAGGCACTTTGATGTTTGCCTAACTCCTCCCACAAGCCAGCCCACTGCTGAGCGGAGAGGAGTACTGAGGCAGGGGGTGTTCTATTAACGGTTGTGACTAGGTTGGAATGTGTGACCGGTCACGTGGTCACACATTTAAGCGTAATCCCGTCTGGTTTTTCGGCAGTGAAATATGCGATCGCCAAAAGGTGAAGAATTCCAACGCTTTCTCAGCTGTTCCAGGGCAGATCATCATCGCAGATCGCATGTGCAGAAGAACCGATCTGCCCTGGAACAGCTGATCGGTACCGAAATTTCACTTCTATCTGACTTTGTGGAATGTGAGATCGCAGTCACAAAGTCGGATTGAAGTGACATTTCAGGACCGATCGGCTGTTCCAGGGCAGATTGGTTCTCCTGCACATGCGATCTGCGACGCCGATCTGCCCTGGAACAGCTGAGAACGTGTTGGAATGCTTGACCTATTGCCGGTCACACATTCCACCGCCGAAAGATTGGGCGGGATTACGATAAAATGTGTGACCACGTCACCAATCACACATTCACAAACTTTGATAGAACACCGGGCTGTGTTGTTTTCATGAAGCCATGTACAGAAACCTGCTGGCCCCTCCCATCAGCCATGATCAGCCTGCATTGCATAAAGAAGCACGATTAGATATGTAATTAGAATGGAAAGGTTTTTCTTTACAAATTAGGGCAGGAAAAGCCAAAATAAAAGCAGATCAGAGTTCAGCTTAAATCTTTGCTCTCTTGAAGAGCTGTTATTGCATCGTAAGTATTTCTAGCCTACATATATGCTGCTCATATTCTGTTAGGAAGCTGGATATCGTCTCATCTTTAGTGTTGGAATGCTGTCTTTTTAAATAAATATATCAGTTTCCAGGATAACAAAAAAGGAATATTTTCCCCAAAGTAGGTCTGTTGAATCACACATGGCAGTTAGTGAAAGACAGTCAGTGGAAATTCAGAGATGAATTATGGATTCACTGATCAACATTCCTTTGTGTTGTCACCATTATCTTTGATCAGAGTAGCTGACAGTGTGTGATGACTGTGTCTGTTGCCATGCCAACTGTCAGTGTGTGATCTTAATTCACTGATTGCGTCTGTTTGATATTCGGTTGCTGCGTGCATGAAAAAAAGGGTTTATTTTTGTGACTATAGCAGCAATTGCCTTATGGCTGTCATTCATTGCAGGTTTAAAAAACCTTAAAAGGAATATGAGCTGCCATGACCAGCGTGAATGCTTTTCATACACAAGGATCTATCGCTTAGAAGCCATAGGCCATTAATAAAAATGAATAAGGTCCTCTGTTTTTACATCTTGATGACGGCATCGTGACGGCTAATGTAAATAAATCTGAGCACTGGTGAGAGAGAGAATAGCACAGCTACACATAATGAATGTTCTAATAAGAGCCACGGCACAGATTGTGGAATATCTCAGTATGAACTGCAGGCTGCAGCCCACGATTGGCTATTAGCACACAACCAAGTGTAAAGCCTCATGTCATTACAAAGAGCAAAAATAACAATGCAATACAGTCTATCTGTCTCTTGGGTTTGTGCTATAAATCCAGTCTGTCTTTTAAAGCCTCCAGTTTAAAGCTTAAGACTGGCGCCCGCAGCCTCTTACCTTTCCCACTCCGCTTGGGGGTCAGGGGCCCGCTGACGCCTTCACATACAATAGAGGGCCCACAGCTGTGCGTTATAGGTGAGGACACCGAGGGACAGTCCACAAGCTGGAGCGGAGGGAAGAGAGGTGAGTGAAGAGATCCAGGGGAGCAGGTATCAGGTAAGTAGAAGTCCTTTACACAGGTACTCTAGGCATAATCAAACAGTTAACGTTTGCAGGACATGAAGCCATGTACAGAAAGTCACAAAGTCTTGCTTAAAAGCCTCCATTAAAGTATAGGTGAATGCAATGTTATTAAAAGACATGGTACTAAAGGAGATGATATGTGATGCATTGTAGTATTTATAAAATCAACAATTATTACCTTTATTCTCTTGTCTTATATGGCAGTCATCACCGCACAGCCTTGCAATGTGAGCGTACAGCTTTCCTAGGACCTTATTTAGCAAAGCGGGGGGCATGTTAGTAAGTGGGTGGACTTTTGGGTTTTTTTGTGACATTGCACACACCAAAGTACTTTTAAAGATACAATACCCAGTTGCAAAATTCCTGGCCCTTAACTGTAAACATACCCATAGCATTTTGCAACTGGGTCTTGTATCTTTAATTTGCGAGAGAAATGAACACGTACAAACATTGGTATTAGGACAGATTACATCACCAGATATGCCATTTAAGCAGTTAATGATCCAGTTGGATGTTGATGGACACCAGAAGTGTTTCTTAAACCAAAACCCATCTACTGTGAGATTATGGCTCAGATAGCTTGCATCTAGTGAGTGGCATCATACCCTTTTAGGCCCCATCCACATTAGCATCGAAATGAGGAGCTTAGTGTGTGATTGTGACCTGTCCAGGGATCACTGTAGAAGATCCAGATGGCTCAATAAATAGAAGCACTCAGATGCCATCCATGTTCATTTATATTGCTCCCCTGAGCAAACCCGCCACCCAGGACATTGAATGCAGGAAGCAATGCCAGACCTTGCTAAAGGCACTGAATGTATGTCTGGTCTCGAGGCCTGAGTGTAAATAGCCCTGGGCTTATTAGAGTGAAGAGCAGGGATGTGACATTTTCCATAACAACGAGATTTCCAATGTTATCAGAGCAGCCAACTGGGCGAAAGATGGGCGCTGATAGATTGCTAGGTGTTTGTATACTTTGACGCCTGCCTTAAAGTGACACTAAACTCAGGAGTTAAACCCTAATAATACATTCAAGTACCCTATTAAAAAAATGGATCTTATTTATGTATCACTCAGCTGTAGATCCTCAAATGATCTCTGAATTGGTGCCGACACTGTCCTTCCTTCTGGAGGGTGGCTATTTTTTTTCCTCACGGTCCCTGTGTACGTTGTAAAGTAGCCACCTCTCCAAGCTCACTCCTGTGATGGACTACAATCTCATGTTTAGTTTATTCATTTGTATTGAGATTGTAGTCTATCACAGGAGTGAGCTTGGAGTGGTGGCTACTTTACAACACACAGAGAGACCATAGGGAACAAAAGTAGCCACCCTCCAGAAGAAAGGACTGTGCCAGCATGAATTCAGAGAGAATTTGAGGGTGTACAGGCGAGTGATACATAAATAAGGTACAGTTTTGTTAACAGTGTACTTGAACACATTTTTAAGGTTTAACTCCTGAGTTTAGTGTCACTTTAAGAAAAAGCTTGATATGTGTCTGATATTGGGCTAAGTTCACTAAGCTATAGCAATCAGGATCTGACGAAAAATGGGGAGGCCATTTAGCACAAAGTATTTAGGCATAGGGTACAACCCATGCCATGCCCCCAGTCCCAGATACATGGACCATGATGAATACGCAAACATGACTAGCTAAAACAGTGCATTTCCTCATCACTACTTTTCCTCTTTACTGGCTTTTAAAATTAAACAAAGGCAATAATTTAGAGGTTAGATGAAAGGTTCAGTATTGTATTTTTCACAGTTAAATAGTACACTTTTTAAAGAGGTCTATACATAAAAATGAGTGAGCACTAGGAAGGAAAGAGGGATAGAAGGATTTAGACAGTCCCTCTAAATGAGAGACAGTAAGGATCTGTATTTTCCATAACAACCATTATTTTCAGCTTCCCATACCTGACCTTACACAAAGATTATAACATCACATCCTATGTGCCATTGCTACCTCTCTTTATCCCATCCTCCATTCCTCATCTCACGTCATCAGTGCCTGACACGACTTTTTGTACTTCAATTCATTGTCGGTTTTGTGCACTTCATACGATATTAGATCATTTGACTTTACGTTGTGTGTTATGTGGTCACATGATCAGACCTCCCTCTGTACATGCTACATCTTCTGACTGTGTGCTGAATTTGGACATCACTGTAAGTGCTCTCTGTGCTTGATATAAAATCCAATTAATCACTGTACACCCTGATTCAGCCATATCCTCTCACATCTGTTGTGACTGACACAGTATCACATATTTTGACTGTCTGAATATCCTACAGCCACCCACGCTGTCTGATTAGTTAATCACTGGCTATTTCATGATTCCGGGGAAAAAAAACCCCACATCATCCCACTATGTTTAATCTGTGTACTGCTGACGTTTTTAGGCTTATTTAATAAATGCGCGCAAAGAGCAGTGATGATGTACAAAGTGCAATAACTTAGCAACCAGATTTGACCATCGGCCAGGTCAGAGCAGTAAGTAGCATTTAGCAGGCTTTCTAATTGGTTGCTACTAGTTATTCTTGCACTTGGCTCTGGGCCTTTTTTTAAACAAGCCTGATTATCTTTCAGTCGTGCACTCCATCTGATCTTACATCTTCAGACCTTCCACTGCATCTGAAATCATACCCTTGACCGTATGCTGCATTTGATCTCATATCCTGTGAAAGTGCACTTTGTCAAATGAAGACAGGGCCTGGTGGGACTTCAGGCTGCCAGTATTATGAACTGCAGATATTTCCCCGCAGCGGCCAATCACATTCGGACTTTCGGGGCAGGTCATAGTACTGACAGTCTGATGCACCAGGACCCTAATGACGGTGCACTGCAGTTCAGATGACATGGTCTGAGGCTGCACTGCACCTGAAATTGCATCAATGGGCTTATGTATTGAGTCAGTGCAAAGAGCAATGTCAATGTGGAAATGATAGTATGTGACAGCAACCAATCAGATTTTACCATACATCAGTTTAAAACTATTACAATTTAAACATCAACAGATGATTTGTAATTGGTTGCTGTGTGATACTGCACATTGCACATTGTCGTTTGCCTTATTAAGGGGTCAGCACACCTAAAACTGATACTTCAGTTATTAGAGGACCTTGGTGGTGGGAACATTAATTGGCTTCTTATAGCTTTTGGAGACTCCGATGTTGAGTTTTCACCACAGACCTGTGGAGCAGAGTCTCGATCCATGAGGTATATTTTTTCATAAGAAAGATTAATTCCAGATCCTATAGCCAAAGGGAGACCCCATAGCAGTTTAAGCAGAATGATCTCCTTGCCAGAGTCTTTAAGCAATATAAGAAGCTAGTGGGTATTTCAACTACCTAGCGTCCAGCTATAGCTGAAATGTCACTCTTGGGTGTGCCGACCCTTTACATAAGCTGGCTATGTGCACTACATCTCAGGTCATGTTGTCTGAGAGGGTGTTGCATCTCGGGCAATTTTAGTTTGAGTGTGAACTGCATCTAGTATCACATCCACTTATTGTGCACTGCATTTGATATCATTTTCTCCCACTGTGCACTGCACCAGAAAACCCCTCCACATTACACTGCGTCTGACATCTTCACCCTACCACGCACTGTACCTGAGACAAATTCTTTTCATTGGTGCACTGCTTCTTTTATCCTCCCATGATGCATTGCGTCTCATGTCTCCCCCCTTATGATGCACTGCTCCTGTCATCATCTCCCTTCCATTATGCGTTGGGTACAGGCTCATGGCGCCTACCTGTGTTTGCTCTGCAGACCATGCTGACTGCTATCTCAATGAGCGCCATCGCTACCAATGGAGTTGTGCCAGGTAGGGGGAATTTCAGAGATGGACAATACATGGGAGATGCAGTGCGTGGGAGGGATTGGGGTGGGGGTACACAGTACTGCTGGATGCAGAAGCAGTGTGTGTGGGGGTGTTGGAGACTTTATACCCGATGCAGACGCTTTGCATCAATCAGATTACGGCTACGTGCACACGGGCGCTTGTCCTGTGGTTCCCCTCTGATGGAGCATAGCGTCTACGCTCTGCCAACTTTTTACATTATGATGATTCTTTGGCATTGCATTTATCTTAAAAGTCAGTTACTCTATTTTTCTTGTCTGCTTAAGCTGGGTTTATTTCCACTGAATGGTGATAAAATATAACATAGCTGAGCTAGAGGGGAAGCACATGGCATAGGCCTATGTCCACAAGCGTTATCCATGACAACAGCGGTATAGCTGCTGATGAAGTTAAGTATTTGATAATTAAAAGAATTCACCACTTTAACCAAATGTGGACCCCTGCTTTAGATACCTCCACCCTAGTAACATGGAGGGGTCACTTTCTTCCTTGCCCAGTTTACATTCCCTTGGTGGAGTAAGTTTTGCCTTTCAGATATAATGCAGTTGTTATATATTTGAAAGGATGTGCCGCAATACAGTTTATCACCTGTAGTATTGCAGCAGGTAACAACTTAGGTCATAGCTCCTTGGATGTGTGGAAGGCAGGGATCCCTCTATATTGCTACATGGGGAGAGGCTCCCTAGTTATTATATTTAAAATTCAGGAAACCCTGTAAGATGTTTACAACATAATAGTGATTTTTGTAGCAGTATGTCTTAAGGTACTAGTGTAGAAAATGTTATTTTTATTATTATGTGTTATAATGTAGAATAGCGGTAGAAAATTCAGCACAGTAAAAGAGCCCTCATGCATTAAGCACAGCAGTACATAAGTGCAGTGCTATTGGAATGCAGTGCATTGATAATTACTACAGTGGTATGAGGTGTGGTGCAGTATTACATTGTACAGTATTAAACCAATGTTTTCCAGTATATGTACCTGAGACTCTTGTCTATCTGTAGCTGGAGGTTCATATTACATGATTTCTCGCTCGCTTGGCCCGGAGTTCGGAGGCGCTGTGGGTCTTTGCTTTTACCTGGGAACCACATTTGCTGGAGCCATGTACATCCTGGGGACGATTGAAATCCTTATAGTGAGTAACAGCTGAAAAGTTTTGACTATTCTCAGACATCTCCTGACTATTGAATATGTAAGTGGTTCCTGGCTCTCTCTACTTGGGCACATTTGGGTGATGTTTTGAAAAAACAAAGTGCCTGTGATAGGCCACTAGCACAGCAGATATGGCAAGGGTGGTTCAGCTCAGTGTTTAGTAATATTGGTTAATATTTTGAACCAATAATTTAGATACTGCAGGATCAGATTTACGGTCACAGCAAGGACTGGGACATAAACACAACTGTTGATGACTCCCTTTTGATAGGTATAACCCACAATGCAGTGTTGCACAAAACACTGAAAGTCTTGAATTATTTAGATTTGAAACATGGCACAGGGACTGGGTAGATGATCCTGACATAAAATGGCCTGATGCTTTTGGCAAGCACAACCTAAGTATGGCTTTCAAGGGTTTAAGGTTATGGGGTGGCTGAGGTTATGATTTGTTTTAGAGATAGGTCTAAAGCAACCCTGTCAGTCACCTAAAAGAATCCACATGCCAGTTCCCTGCAGTAGAAGAGATTATTTACTTAGCACTTGGTGACCCGTGTCTCTTACCTTCCCTCTGGAAGTGTCGGGTGCCTGGCGACCTGCCATACGCTGTACAGTAGTTCCATCCTCTGACCTACTATGTCACAGACTGGTACTGTAACAAGGTAGAGGTCCAGGAATTGCTGAATGCTGAAGAATCTAACAGCTGCAGTGCTGGAACAGAGCAATGGTAGGAAACACAAGCTGCTGGAGAGATATGTTTATTAGTTCTTCCATTTCAGGGAAATGGCATTAGAATATTTTTAGAGCCTGACAGGGTCACTTGTAAGTGAAATTGAAGTCCATGTTGTGTTGGGGCACTTGCCACACTGCAACCTATGTCTGGTCTTCTGGGTTTGGTGTCTTCTGCCATCTAGATTGTCTGGACAAAGGATGATGTACCCCCCTCAAGCACACAGTAGTTAATTCTTCCCAAAACCTAAGGCATGCCAGGATTATACATGAACAGAAAATTGCTAGCAGGTAAGTCAGAAGCTTTTATGGCAGAAGAGACATACAGAGTCTTTTCTGTAATATACGCTCGCTTGCTAGCAGATTTTTTAACAATAACTTAGTTCTGCTTGAACGGTAAGGGTTAGTTTTCAGGATGTGTTCTGGATGAGGCTAAGGGGGTGATTTACTAACCTAAACACACACACACACCAGGTGTGTGTGATTTTCACACAGCAAAATGTATTTATCAACCAAAAAGTCTCTAAAAGCATATTTCCACTAATGCCATATATGGAAAAATCATGCACATGATGCATTTATAATGCTGCTTCACAGTTTAGACAAAAATGGTTAGCTCATGCATTTACATTCCTGCATTCATCAACGCAAGCAACATAACATAGAGCTAATTTACACCACATTACCTTGCAATTCATTGCAGGGCTTTGCACAACACACCTGCTGGGTGTGTACACACTACAAAGGTGTTTCGATTCCTCCCATAGATCATGCTGGGAGGGAACACACTACAGAGGTGTATACACGTTCGTGGTGTGTTTAAAAGGTTAGTAAATCAACCCCTAAGTGGTAAAGGATATGTTTTGAATTGCTGAATGCTGAAGAATCTAACAGCTGCAGTGCTGGAACAGAGCAATGGTAGGAAACACAAGCTGCTGGAGAGATATGTTTATTAGTTCTTCCATTTCAGGGAAATGGCATTAGAATATTTTTAGAGCCTGACAGGGTCACTTGTAAGTGAAATTGAAGTCCATGTTGTGTTGGGGCACTTGCCACACTGCAACCTATGTCTGGTCTTCTGGGTTTGGTGTCTTCTGCCATCTAGATTGTCTGGACAAAGGATGATGTACCCCCCTCAAGCACACAGTAGTTAATTCTTCCCAAAACCTAAGGCATGCCAGGATTATACATGAACAGAAAATTGCTAGCAGGTAAGTCAGAAGCTTTTATGGCAGAAGAGACATACAGAGTCTTTTCTGTAATATACGCTCGCTTGCTAGCAGATTTTTTAACAATAACTTAGTTCTGCTTGAACGGTAAGGGTTAGTTTTCAGGATGTGTTCTGGATGAGGCTAAGGGGGTGATTTACTAACCTAAACACACACACACACCAGGTGTGTGTGATTTTCACACAGCAAAATGTATTTATCAACCAAAAAGTCTCTAAAAGCATATTTCCACTAATGCCATATATGGAAAAATCATGCACATGATGCATTTATAATGCTGCTTCACAGTTTAGACAAAAATGGTTAGCTCATGCATTTACATTCCTGCATTCATCAACGCAAGCAACATAACATAGAGCTAATTTACACCACATTACCTTGCAATTCATTGCAGGGCTTTGCACAACACACCTGCTGGGTGTGTACACACTACAAAGGTGTTTCGATTCCTCCCATAGATCATGCTGGGAGGGAACACACTACAGAGGTGTATACACGTTCGTGGTGTGTTTAAAAGGTTAGTAAATCAACCCCTAAGTGGTAAAGGATATGTTTGAGTTTTAGGGCTTAGTGAAGAGCCATACTAAGGGTCAGGTTAAGCTTAGTGGTCAGGGGGAGTGGAGGGACACCTTTTTTTTTTTACCATCCATTGTCCTTAACAAATAGGGGAAGACAGAGAGGGACAAATTGCTGCGCTATGCCCAAGTTCATTGTGGCCATCAAGGAGAAAAAAAAAGTTTCAGCTTTTTGACAATTCCAAATCTACAAAATACCACCAGTCATACAAAATATGTATTTCTACTTTAGATTCTCTCTACAATATTTATATATTGATGATAGCTAGCAGTGTCTTTGTAAATCTTATCAAACTTTCTCTTTTACTAGACGTATCTCTTTCCTGGTATGGCCATCTTTAAAGCTGAAGAAGCCAGTGAAGAAACCGCTGCCCTCCTGAATAACATGCGTGTATATGGCACATGTGTGCTCACCTGCATGGCCATTGTAGTCTTCGTGGGAGTGAAATATGTCAATAAATTTGCTCTTGTGTTCCTGGGTTGTGTGATCCTCTCCATCCTGTCAATCTACGCAGGGGTCATTAAGTCTGCCTTTGACCCACCAGACTTCCCGTAAGTTCATATTTTACTTTTCAGATGTGATTTCTAGACTCCAGCCTTTTGTTGAGAATAAGGTACCTTGGATAAAGAAAACCTGGAATAAAGGAAAGTATAAGCTTTTTCCACAGTTGTCAAACAAATTCCATGTTTCTCACAGTTTGAAAAATGCAGTGGAACTGTTAGTTGGTTACTAGAGGCGACATCTTCACATTTTAACAAAACCATTTTCAAATATGAGGCCTATTGTATCAACAAGAACCATGGTTCTCTAGCGTCTCAGCTGTCTTTTAGCTTTGTATCCATGTCATTGCTTTTCGGTCCACCTATAGGCACATTTTCTTTCCCTCACCGTCTTTTCCCATCCTAAGCCAAGCTTTGTTTAACCTACCAATAACCTTAAGCTCCATGTCCTCTGTTTATCCCCTGTGACATCATCATAGTGGCTGAAGATCTTCTCATGCAACAGACCAGTTCTGTTCTTAGTGTGAAAATCGTGTTCTGTTCTCATTGTGGTAGCCTAGTCTTGCTCTTATTGTGAAAACTCAGTCCACCTCTTATTGTGATAGCCTAGTCCTGCTCTCAGTGTGACAGACCAGTCCTGCTTGCAATGTTACATCCCAGTCCTGTATGCAGAATGACATCCTAGTTCTGCTCTCATAATGACATCCCAGTCCTGCTCTCAGTGTGACAGCCCAGTCCTGCTCTTAGTGTGACAGCCCAGTCCTGCTCTCATTGTGACAGCCTAGTCCTGCTCTCAGTGTGACAGCCTAGTCCTGCTCTCAGTGTGACAGCCTAGTCCTGCTCTCAGTGTGACAGCCTTGTCCTGCTCTCAGTGTGAAAGCCTAGTCCTGCCCCCAGTGTGACAGCCTAGTTTTGCTCTTATTGTGAAAACTCAGTCCACCTCTTATTGTGATAGCCTAGTCCTGCTCTCAGTGTGACAGACCAGTCCTGCTTGCAATGTTACATCCCAGTCCTGTATGCAGTATGACATCCCAGTCCTGCTCTCAGTGTGACATCCCAGTCCTGCTCTCAGTGTGACATCCCAGTCCTGCTCTCAGTGTGACAGCCCAGTCTTGCTCTCAGTGTGTAACGTACCTCGGCTCCGTGCCGCGTCACGTGTGCGTTCCAGCGTGGAACACACCAGACAGGGAAGCCGCCGAGGGTTCCCTCCCCCATTAGGGGAGGTACTATGCGCTCCACGCTGGAACGCGGAAGTGCGCCGCGGACGCATGACGTCACGGCCACGGCCTATTTAAACTGTCTATGAACGCTGCAGGGTGTTCACTATTGGGTTCGCAAGCCCAAAACCAACTCCAGGACCTCTTTGCTCCCAGGAAGCCTGCCTCCACTTACTCCAAGAGGACGAGCCCAGCACCCTGCAGACCAGTGCATAAAAGCGCAAGTATTTCTCAGTGCTCTCTGAGCCATCATATGGGACTTAGAGTTCGTCCTCTACTAGATTGGGAGTTGTGCATAACTTATGGACTGCCTATGTTATACTGCCTAGGGATCTGCATATGTAATATCTAGCCCGCTTAAACTTAGAGGTACTGTGAGATCCATAACCTGCGCTACATATCAAATATATATATATCCCGGTCTGAAGTTATATTGCGGTGACTAATTGCTCATTGGAACTAGGTACATTCCTTATACTTAGGAACCATCTGGCTTCCGTGGGGTTACGATCTAGTACCACCCACGCTACCTCTTTTTGAGTTCTTTAGTTAAACCGGCAGATGATGCAAGAACCCCAAACTCTCTGTCTTTGCAAGAGAGTGACGCCTGGGGTTCATTGACTGAGTGCCGCCCATTAGTCACACCTCTATCCCTTGAATCCGCAGTTGCGATCCAGACCAAGCTACTTGGAACCAGCGGCTGTGACACAGTGTGACAGCCCAGTAATGCCTGCAGTGTGAAAACCCAACCCTTCTCTTAGTGTGACAACCCAGTCCTATTCATAGAGGCAATTTATCAAAACTGGAGCAGACAAAAACTGGAGCAGCTGTGCATGGCAACCAATCAGCTTCTCTTTTTAATTTTCAAATCTTAACTGAACAGACTGAAGAGAGAAGCTGACTGGTTGCCATGTGCAAATGCTCCAGATTTAGTCTGCTCCAGTTTTGATAAATTCCCTTCTCAGTGTCACATCCCAGTCCTGTTTGCAGTGTAGTGAAATCTAAACTACTTTGTTCATATGAGATAACACATTAAATTACACTCTGGCTCTACCCATCTAGTTTAGTTTTCCATGGATAATCATTGCAACCCTAATGGTGGGCATCAGCTGTCATTTCTGCACTATGTGTTGGTCCTGCCACTGTACTGTAAACATGTAAACTTTTCAAAGAACAGTGAAAAAAATAATCTATATTAAAAATGTGAGTTAAAGGGTCAGTCCACTCAAAAGTGATATTTCAGCTGTTACTGGTAATATATCTGCAATGAGTTCCTGGGTCTGCACACCTGCTGTTTCCATAATGAGGAGTTTCAGCTCTCCCCGCTGGATTATTAATGAATTAATGTATTTATTTATTATTATACAGAATTTATACAGTGCTTTACGAAATTGAGGGAGACAATACAGTTAACAATATAATTTCAATACAGGAAGGTAGGAGGGCCCTGCTCGTGAGAGCTTACAATCTAGTAGGAGGGGCAGGTGATACAAAAGATAATTGTTTGGGATGATTTAATGGAAGAAACGATAGTTATATCGGGGAGGGACAGGCTTCCATGAAGAGTTGAGTTTTCAAGGATCGCCTAAAGGAGGACAGAGTAGGAGATAAGCGAGAAGATTGGACTAGGGAGTTCCAGAGGATGAGAGATACTCTGGAAAAATCCTGGAGGTGAGCATGCGAGGAGGTAACAAGATAGCTAGAGAGCAGGAGGTCTATAGGTATACACCTATAGCCAAAATATATAACTATTGAGTGAACAAACCCTTTAACTAATGCTTTCTTCCACACATTTGTACATACACGAAGCAGATGAAACAGGTGTGTAGGAAATCTTTACTCTGTAGTATATCTTTATTCTATTTTCACCTGGCAATCCTGCCAGGAAGAGACTTCTTGTCTTAAAGAAGAACTCCAGGCCAAACTTGTATTAACTTTTGCAGTGGGGCTACCCCCGCATTGCAAGGGTTAAATGTCTCTTCTTGTCTATGTGCTAGAAAAAAAGTTATACTCTCCTGAACCGCTGAGCAAGCTCCCTGCTTCTCCTGGCTCTGAAGCCTGTGTCCTCCTACGCTCCTTGGCGTAGGAGGCGCGCTCCCTAGGGCACCCCCCTATGTTCCTCGGCATCCTCAAGTCTATACACTGCGTATAAAAAGTGATGATTTACGGGACTTTAGACGGCTGCAGTGGAGAGGAAGCAAGGCTGGAATGACCGGTGTAAGAGCAAGCTGGCTCCGCAGTTCAGATGAGTTTAACTTTTTTTTTTTAATATATAAAAATATATTTCAAACCCTTTCAGTGGTATATTTCACAGTCCGAAAGGGAGCAAATACAAGAAGCTTATTGTTAGTGTTTATATACACTTTAACCATGGAGCCCTAAGTTATGTAATTCACCTTAATTGGAAAAGATATCACACTTTCTCCTTGTTTTTAGTTTTGTGGTTGTCTATCCATGAAGACAATCAGTTGAGTCAACCAGTAATAAAGATGATAAGGAAAAGAGACATTTTGACATCTTCTTTATAGAAAAAGCTGGCCAGGCAGGATTTGCTCTTCCTTCCAGAGATAGCTTGGCTAGAAACAAAGATGCCTGCAGTTGCTTGGAGAAACTGTTTAAATTAAAAGGGAAAAAAAAACCTGAGATTCTCACGCTTCCCATTCTGTAAGATATCAGTAACTATACCCAGAGGCAAATTGATTCTTGCTCTGTTCTTTAGAGCAGAGTGGCAGACTGCCACAAAGATCAAACTGGTTTTCTGTGCCCACAAGAAGCCATGCATTTCCCTGGGAGAGTATCACAACTTTTGTGCACAATTATGATTAAAGTAATTGGATTTGTTTGTAGTTTCTATTTTAAGGGAAGCAGATGTCTTCCTTGGTGCAAGGTCTGACATAATTACTTAATATATGCAAAAAATGTACTGAAGACGACACTATGTTTCAGGATATCGCCTGGAAACTGCACTGCTAAACAGTCTGCTGTTAACTCCTGGGTGGGAAAGTCAAGAGAGAAAGTAAAATGATCAAAGACGTAATAAAAGCATCATTCTCACAAGTGGAACTGGTTGCGTTTTATACGCCAGAATAAGACACATTTGTCTGGGGTATATATAGGTTGACTGTAATGAGATATTACACTGTCTGATCAAAATCACAATTTGAGTGTTAATAATTTATTTCTTACTCCATTGAGTGTATTAGTCTCTACACTCTCAGGGGAATATATAAATTATGTATGTAATGCCAGTTACTGTAGAGTCAACCTGCTTAGCTAAAATTCGACCTCTCATTAACAGATGCTTATTTAGTGAAGCAGTGGAAGGAGAGATTTTGTATTGCAATCCATATCATTCAACCATTGTTTATTGGTTTAGAGTAGTCAGAGCGATGAACACATACACTTTGCATTAATAAATGAAGGATTGTATGCTAGTAAAGAAGGATAGAGACTGTGCTTGCTTTAGATTTAGTTGCAAGGATTTTTGAAGTTAAAGAGACCCAGTCACCACCCCATACTGTGTAAGTTTTTTCTGTCATAAAAGCTTCTTTCTAGCTGTCAGCAATTTATTTTTTTGTGTACACTGAGCTGAGCAAGCACAGCTCAGTGCACAAACTTGGTCAGGGCCGTCCCTATAATTAGGCCTCAGGCAGCATCTCTTTGTGTCACGTGGAGGGATAAGGGCTATACACATCTCCTCGCCGAGCTCTTAGCAACCTGGGACGCTCTGGCCGGCATCCCGCTCAGCTCCTGGCAACTGATGACTTCAATGGTTGCCAGGAGCTAAGCAGGACGTTCTGGCTGCTGTCCTGCCCAGGAGCTAGGCGGGATGTTGGCCAGAGTGGGGCAGGGAGATGAGGCTGAGGCCGCCCATAACAAGGGGATCTTGTATTAAGAGTCCTTACAGAAACCCTGCCTACCGCAGTGATGTGCCCCAGATCAACATATAGATGTATTGTATTTCTACAGCAACATCAACACTTCTATGAGTGTTGGTAAGGCCCCTTTCACACAGGCGGTCCGATCGGGTCCACCTGTCAGTTTTTCAGGTGAACCCGATCGGATGCCCAATGTAAGTCTATGGGCAGCCATATGTAAATGGGAAAGGAAGGAAAAAGGGAAAAAAAACATGTGCAGTTCATCTTTTATTTCTATTTAAACAAAGATATCCCCTGCACACCATACAGCAATGGAGACCGTTTTTTAAGATAGTGATGGTGCTTTTAGTGATGTCCACGGATGGCGCCGTGCGTATCCAAGGTTATAATGATGAAGATCACCAGCACTCAAAGGATAAGATAACTCCAAGTATTCTTTTATTCAAAGATTGAATAAAAGGGACATGCGAAAACCTTGGCGATATAACTCTTGTGACATGCTTCTTTGAATAAAAGAATACTTGGATTTATATCATGATTTGAGTGCTGGTGATCTTCATCGGTATAACCTTATTTCTCTGTAAGACATCGCAAGTAGAGAAAAATACTTGTTGATCTGCCAGAAATCCACTCAGTTCTTAAGCCTTGTTGTGGGCTGACAACCGGACACACCTGTTGTGTCAGCTCTGCCCGTTGTCCTATGCTAAACTACTCAACCACTTCCACTCTCATATCTGTACAACATAAAGGCTAATTATTCTGTAGTCCATGACAAGAACTAAGAGGGCTAAATAAAATTTTTAAGATAACACAGGAAGTGTGTAGGGGACCCCTCTGAATTTCTGACAGCTAAAACAAAATGCTTTTAATGGTATATTTAAAAGATATTATATAAGGGATGATATAAGACAAGGTCATTGTTAGTGTAACTAATTGTCCTTAATGGGTTATTACACTCATCTAAAAGCAAACACAGAACCATGAATAAGTGTTTTTGTGGCAGTTTCCAGGTTATTATACTATTCCTTGCAGCTCCCTCAGGGGGATGGTTGGTGGTTTTCCCACAGGACGGATCAATGGGAAATTTCAACATGTATGGATAGCTTAACTCTCTTCCCTCGCTGTATTTGAGATCAGAATCCCAGTCTGTTTATATTCCTGTCCATTTAGGCACAGACAGGCCTGGACAGACATACCCAGCATATGTCTTTCAAATGTTGCCTCAGCAGTCCTGACCAGTGTGCAGCTTCTCTCTTTTCTGGACCTGAACACCTCTCCCTAATTAGACTTCTCCTATGGACTACCTGTTGTAAGCTAGCAGGCACACTTTTTCTGCCAAAACTGACCCACTGTTCACTTACCACATCTACCCTGGGACAGTCAGTGCTCCTGTCACACTCTATAGAAACTAATGAGTAAAAATTCAAGGAAGAATGAGCTGTGAAGACTATTGTCTCTGCCTTGAATTACCTTGTTGGGTGTACCCCCAACCAAATCCCACAAAAGCCAAATATGCATTGATTTGGATCTTGGTGTAGGTTTGTAACATTAGTAACAATTGTAACATTAGGTCAACTGGGCTCTCTAAAAGCCCATACCAATCTTGATTAGTTAGTGCAGCCTTTGCCAGGGGTACCTTCAAATTTTTGCACACGTGCATGTCACATGGCATGCATATCATGCATAATGGAGGCGACCCAGGCACCAGCACCATTGAAGTTAATGATGCTAATCCAGGGCGGGCTGCATCCAGGACCTTCCCCAGCATTAAGGCAGAAGGCGGTCTCCATCCAGACCGGCTCTACCTCCCACCCTCTGCCATGCTGCCACAGCCGAACTGTAGTGAAGATAAAAGGGGGGCTCTCAATGGAAAGGGGGCAGGTCTCCGATGCATCGGGTCCCCCCTTAAAATCCATACCAGACCTCTATCTAGGATAAGGGTCTGGCATAGATGTGGGGAGGAGTCACATGTACTGTCTGGGGTGCCTGGAGACTTCGCTTTCTTTTAAAGGGTGCCATTACTGAAAAAAGGTTGAGAAACCCTGAGTTTAGGGTTTGATTGCAATTGCATCTTAAGTGTATTGCAAAAAACACAATACGTTGGTTTTGCAGCTAGGATGCAGCTGTGAGCTGTTTATTGTAGTTTCATATCTTTGGTTACACAGCCTATGCTGTGAAATTGGTAATTTGTCAAAATCTGTTCCACCATTTTCTGCGTGTAGAAGTCTCTATTCTTAGAAATTGTATTTTGCAGACTTGCACCTGAAGTGATGACCCCACCTCTCAATATATGATATGAAAAGAAATATCTCATGCTTTGAATGATATTGTTCATTAACTCCTGATACTTTACTCTTGTGCTATGCATTATGTCCTACTAAATATGAGTTCTCATGTACATTTTCCAGAATCTGTATCCTTGGCAATCGCACTTTATCCAGGAAAGGTTTTGATGTCTGTGCTAAGTTTATTGACATCGGCAATGAGACAGTCACCAGCAAGTTGTGGGCTCTTTTCTGCTCCTCACCATTTTTGAATGCCACATGTGACATTTATTTCTCCCAAAACAACGTGACAGAGGTTCAGGGCATCCCAGGAGTTGCCAGTGGACTTATCCGAGGTAAACAGTTCACAAACTGGGGATGTCTAGAAATGTTAATGGCCAATAGTTTTTTGATCATCTCTATGAAAAAGGGATGCATAGCAAGAGAAAAAGGAATTTAAGGACCACTGTTGCTATTTTGTAGACTGTTTTTTTTTAAGTGGTTGGTTTGCATCTCTGCCGTATAACTGTGTAGACCAAGGTAGCCAAACTTCAGCCCTCCAGATGTAAACTACAAATCCCATGATGCATCTGCTTCTGGTAGGCATGCTTGTGTCTGTCTTGCAATGCCTTATGGAGGGCCGAAGTTGAGCTTCTCTTGATGTAGACTGTAGTGGGATGGCTGAATTTTCATTTGCACCTTCTTAAAAGCTATAGATTTCTGTAGACCATCACAGAACAAGAAAGTAAAATTGTAAGGTAATATAAAAAAATGGGATGGGCTGATTTTTTTTACATACAGTTCAAAAGCAAATGTACTGGAGCAAAAAAATAAATAAAATGGAAGGAGTTCAAATCAATCACAACTATTAGTTAAAATCTTTGTTTGTTTTTAAGCTCAACTCCACCAAAAAGATTAAAGAAAAACTGCGGGCAAATAAAAAAAACCCTTACCCTTAAAGTGGGGCTACCCTCGTACTGTGAGGGTTATATGCTCATTTTGATCTAGGGGCTAGAATGAAGCACATTTATTTACCTGAACCTGGCTTCCTCTGGGCTTCTAGACCCATCCCTGCAACCCCCTCTTCCCTGGGCTCCGGTGGTTGAAGGACCACTGACTTCACCAGGTCCGTTGATCTGCATTAGATATGAAAACTCCGAGGGACATTCCATAGCCGAAGCAGTGGGAAAGACAGGTGAGTGCTATTCACTGCGGGGAACGAGATCAGGTAAGTAAAACTGCTATATCTGAGTCCCCTAGACAAAACAAGCACTGAACCTTTGCAGTGCCGCGGTTGCCCCACTGCAAGCGTAAGTTTTGTATTTGCATTTAGGTTTTTAATAGAGCAAGGGAAGGTTTAGAGCCTCTGTCAACTTTTTATTACTACCTTGGTGCCCCCCAGTTTTGAGAGACAGCAGTAAAAACACATCTGGTATAACAAAGGTAGCCAAACTTCGGTGCTCCAGCTCTGGTGAATCATTACAAATCATAATGGGAAATGCATGAAGGGATATGTATAATGGCATTTGTAGTTTTACCACAGCTGGAGCGCCAATGTATGGCTACCCCTGTGATATAGGTGTGGAAGGTTTCAAGCTTTGCAAAGTTTTTTTTTAGCTGTCAGTGTTCCAATTAGGGAGAGTTATCCTTACCTTTGTCCATATGTTGGGTGTCACTCAAAACAGGAAGTGAGGCATAATCTTCTCTATAGGGACACAGACATTGAGACACTGCCTGCAACTTCCCCACAAGGTCACCGCTGCCGCCCCTCTGTGCTCTGCCGCCCCAAGGGCGGGCCTCGTGGGAAATCCGGGCCTGGATACGTTTCGAGTACCAATGCCACTGCAACTACCAGGGTTGCAGCGGTTGCAGCTGAGACCTGGCTCTGGTGCTCCACCACTGTCCTGAAATCATTACTCTATGTTGTTTTAGAAAAACTGTCACATGACAATAAACAAAAATGTATCAGTACTTGTGCTCAGTGGCGTCACAAGGGGGGTGCGGCCCGCACCTGGTGACACCAAAATGACTCACAGTCATTTTGGTGTCACCCCCCTCTGAAAAGTCGGCCGCTCGGTCATGGACCGAACGCCCGACAGTATCAGGAGAGAGGAGGGGACCCGGCGGCATACCTTATCTCGCCCGGGTGACTGTCCCCTCCTCTCTCTGCCGGCGTCCATCACCAAGATGGCCGCCCGCAGGTATCAGAATTGCAAAACTGGTATCGGTGCATTACTTATATATATTTATAAAAACTAAATCGTACATTAAAATAGAGATGTACAAATCCCAGGAGCTCCGTGCGCTCCTTACAAATGACAGCTGCCTCCTAACTTTTTATTTTTTCTCTAGTCTTGGAGCTCGAAAATGATCTGTACTTGTACTTGTACCGAGTACGTTACTTGGTATCGGTGCATCCCTAGCCCTAACCCTTCCCTGTTCAAAAACTGTAAAAAAAAAAAGTTGCAGTTGAAGGCTGTAAATCAGACATGAAAAGATGGGAAAGGAACTTTAATGTGGAAATACAAAATTGGATACTATTTTCTTATATGCATGATATGATCCTGAAGATATTACTGTGAAAAGAAAAAATAGGTATACATTATATTATATGAAGTTTTTACATTTTAATATATAATTTCTTTCAACCTTCCCTTTTTTTACTCTGTAGAGAATGTGTGGTCAACGTATTTGCCGAAGGACTTAATTGTGGAGAAAGCTGGAATGCACTCGGTTTTCTCTGGAGATCCGGTTAACCTGGACCAGCCATATGTATTTAGTGACATGACGACTTACTTCACCCTTCTTGTGGGAATCTATTTTCCATCTGTCACCGGTAATTACTTCTTTTTTTTTACCCTTTTGTGATTAGAGGCCATTGATGCCTAGATGATTGGAGCAAATTTCCAAATTTAGCAGGGTCAGCATGTGTCGGTTAACGTAACGCGGAATGAAGCCCCCTTATGCTTTACAACTGTAAACTGCGCCATATTAGCCTCTATTTAGATCTGCAGTTGCTGTGATTGCCTATGACTATTTGAGGGCTTGAAAATTTGGTTGAGAGCCAACATTAGCATACTGCCAACTGTGTCAGTTATCATTAGTGGCATGCCTTGAATGTAACTGTTTTGGGAAACTGTTAAATCAGTGGGTTCAGTTCCAGTTTAGCAACAGCTCTATGACTCATTTTCATACATGTTGTTAAGAACATGTAAGGCTTTTTTTTTGGTAAGCTGCGTTAATAAAAAAAAAATAATCCTGCTCGGTTTTTATTATAGGCTGACAAATGCGCAACTGTTAAAATGTTTTTTTTCTATAATAATAGGAAATGATGTATTTGTATTTATAAATATATTTATATTTATTATTTTTTATTAAAAAAATGCAACTGATTCTGACAGTTACACTTTAAATAGATGGCACCGCAGCCTAAAGGTGGCAGTCTCCATCTGCAGGCTGAAGGCTTTCATTTATTTAATTGGAACCTCCTGCCTGCATGTCATCACTATTTCAAAGCTGAAATAGTGGTCACATGAATGCGAACCGGTCTAATTAGTTCCCGATCGTCAATGTGGACCCTGACCGCATCTGTGTCATGTGTCAGCTGTTTGCTCTTATAGCGAAAGTAAAGGCACATTTAAAAAATTAAATTAAAAGACAACCCATAATGTGCTAATATGCACCAATGGTCAGCATTGTATTGCTCTCTGTGACACCGCTGGTGAGTTTCATTATAAGTATTGGTCCTGGTGACCATGTCTCCAGCACAGAAGTGAGGTGAGGGGAAATCTTTCAAAGGGGACACCTCTTTTTCTGGTGACAACTGCTTTGGGCTCGATTCAAACATTTACATTTTGCTTGATGCATTTTTCATTAACATCAATGGAAATGCATGAAAATGCTGTCAATGTGTGTGTTGAAATGCACATCAGCACACATCATGACATGCATCAATGCATCCTGATGCAATTTGAAGTTGTTATGTCATGCGTTGACATTTAATACAAAGTGCATCACAACATACATTAATAATTCACAATGCACGCTTAGGAATGTCAACATGCTTTTCCATTGCTTTCTATAGATAATGCATTAGGTATAAAACTCATGTGGTGTGAATGGACCCTTAGTCCCTTACTTTGAAGAGATCTCCTTTAACTTCCTGCTATATCTCTGGGCTAGGAAGTGAAGGGAAATCTCCCTGACATAAGACAGACAGCAAAAAGCAAAAGAAAACCTGACAGGGGCCTTAACTATTCTTTGCTCTACCCAAAACTAAAAAAAAAATATTTTGGCTTTTCATACCCTTTAAATGTTACTCCAAAAGAGCCGCTACAAAAATGAGGCTCTCCTATCACTGTGTGCAGTGACACAGACCGCTGCATTGTTCCGCTGCCCCTGTACCTCTGCTGCTTCCCTGGTCCGTTGGCTTCTCCGTTCCCCCGTCCGGCCGCGGCACCTTTGCCCTGCCCCCTGCATCCTCTTCATTGCAGGCTGGGAGCCATACCCAGCCTGCTATTCGATATTTTAAAATGCAATAGCCAATAGCAAGCTGGCTATTGCACCCGCCCACTCATCTATGCACAGGGACTGTGCTGGGCCCACCCAGGCTGAGGCACCGGCTGCAGTTCCACCATTGTATAACCCCCCCACACACACACACTCTTTATACATGGCACCCCTTTACCCTAAGGAGAACTATGGGGAAAAGCCTTAACCCCATAGTTCTCCTTTAATACCAAACCTGCACTGTCCTTTTGTAATAGACAATGCATATACATCTGCTTCCACATTCACAGCTGTGTGTAAGGTTGTCACACTTGAATATAAATGTAGCGATGTGACACTTATGTAACTTTTGCTGTGTCACCTTTTGTTCTTTGTTAGTCACTGTTATAGGTTACAATGGAGGTGCCAAAATGACAGTTCATCGTTTTCCTGCAGTTACTGAAGTCATCTGTGTTTTTAAATATATTGCTTCCCAGTACATTGCCTTCGACTGGCCATCTCCTGTTCAGATAATCTGATGAATCTATTATATAGCAATTGTAATAGAATTCTTATTTTAAACATGATTACATAAAGCAGTTTAAGAAAAATGAATCACATTCCAGCCTCTGCTATAACCTTATTTCCTTTTTTAAGGTAAAAATGTCAGTATCAACTGGAATGTGTAAGACCCCTCTAAAGTACAACTGTACTGTAGGTTACCATCAGTGAGCATGTATTTGAGATATTATTGCATTTGGAGCTTGAAGTAATTTTTTATAAAACCTTCACAATTTTACAAGCTTGCCCTTCCATGTTATTGCACTTAATGTCAAAATACTGTTTGTAGATTAGCCACTAAAACAGGGGTGGGCAACTCTGGCCCTCCAGCTGTGCTTTACCTACAAATCCCATCATGCATCTGCCACTGGGAGTCATGCCTGTTGCTGTCAGAGTCTTGCGGGGACTTGTAGTTTCACAACAGCTGGAGGGGCGGAGTTGCCCACCTCTGGACTAGAGGGAGGCCTTCTCCCTGGCTCAGTACAATTCCTATTTTGCTCTCTCTGAACAACTGTTAAAGAAGAACTCCAGGCAGTTAAAAACGGAATCCTTGCAATGGAACTACCCCCGCACTGCAAGTGTTAAATGCTCGTTTTGGTCTAGGGTGTAAAATAAAAAAGATATACTCACCTTAACCTCGGTCCCACCTGGCTACTAGACCGGTCCCTCCAGCCTCTTCTTCCCTGGGCTCTGGCGGTCTAAGCCCCGCTTATGTCATCACAAGTAATACAAGTCTATTTGCTTGTATTATACGCGGGGACGCCGAGGGGCTCACAGCCGGAGTGAAGTGGGAGAGAGCTGAGTGGTCACTGCCGCAGGACCCAGGTTCGGGTGACTATATCTTCTTTATTTTACACCCTAGACCAAAACAAGTACTTAATCCATGCAGTGCGTGGGTAGGCCCACTGCAAGGGTTAAGTTTTTACCTGGCCAAAGTTCTTTTTTAAGATATCAGCCACACCAAGAGCCCATTGTTTTCAGTAAATTGGCAGTCTTACAGACTAAAGCTTGGCCCAGTGGGAGATTCCTCCATTCACACAGTGTAGAGTAGATGGAGAAATCTGTTGCACTTTTTCCATCTGACCATAGAAAATGTGCAGGTAATCTATTTGTGTATGGCCAGCTTTACATTGAGGGAAGAAGCAGTAGAACTCAACCATTGTGTAGCAATGCAAAACAGGAAACAGAGCCTGTGTATGTAATGAGAAAATATGGCTGCCCCTGGGTACTTATATAATTATACAGTTGTAATGAAAATTGTTCAACCCCCATTGCAAATCAGGGTTACTGGAAACATCTGCATTGAAATAGGTCAACGCAATGAATGTTTTATGTGGTTTCCCCAAATGTGTGCTCACAAGAACACACATATGCAGAACAGGTCTTGTCTCAAGCACACCTGATACAAGTAATCAAGGGCTTCATTAGTTGTTCCAGGTGTGCTTGAGCTAGAACACATGAAATATCTGAACTGGCTAGGGGTTTGTTGAGTGTCACGTTTGACTGCATGTTAGAAATATGACTAAGTCAAAAGAATGGTCAAAAAAACATTCAAACAAGGAACAAGACGACAAAAGATAGCAAAGGCACTGAATGTTCCTAGAGATGCCATTGGAAGCTTAGTTCAAAGTCAAGGGAACAGTGGTTACGCTACCAAATGTTTCACTGAAACTGCCAAAAAACAAATCTGTCTCTGGTTTATAAGCGCTTTCTGGCTTTTATCACAAACCTAGCACATCAGGCTTCTCGTCTCTTGTTAGTAGTTAGGCAAAATATTGCACCAATATTGAAGGTGGTAATTTTCCTTACGTGAAACAAAAAGGAAAAAGCTGCATCCTTACATCCTGTTCACACTCGTCTTCCCCGTCCTACAACCAGCTTCCTCTAGGATGGGTTGTAGGATGGGGATGAAGAGTGAGAGTGTGACCAGGAAGCTAAACTCACTAAGATCTTAAAAATGCATTCAAGTACTGGCACCGTCCTTCCTTCTGGTGGGGGGGGGGGGCTACTTATGTTCCCCATGGTCCATGTGTTTGTTGTAAAGTAGTCACCGCCAAGCTCACTCCTGTGATGGACTACAATGTCATGTTTAGTGCTCATTCACACGGGAATCGGCCGGCATGTACAGCTCCCGGGAAAGACAGGTGCTGCACGTGATTAGTAGGCAGCCCCTGTCCTTCTCTAAGGAAATACGCGGCCATACGCTGCCCTACGCTCACCTGGCCTGCACGTCCGTGCGGGTGAGCGTACTCGTACGCTGACAGGATGGATCCTGTCTGTGTACGAGCCGGGACACACGCACCCGTACAGACTTGCATTTGAGGTGAACGTAGGGGGGCGTATAGCCACGTAGTCCCATAGAGAAGGACAGGGGCTGCGTACTAATCACGTGCAGCACCTGTCTTTCCCGGGAGCTGCCCGATACGGCCGTGCACGCAGCTGTACGTGCCGGCCGATTCCCGTGTGAATGAGCCCTTAGTTTACTAATTTGTATTGAGATTTTATTCTATCACAGGAGTGAGCTTGGAGCGGTGGCTACCTTAGAACACACACAAAGACCACGAGGAACAAAAGTAGCCCCCCCTCCAGAAGGAAGGACAGTGTCAGCACCAAATCAGTGATGATTTGAGGATCTACAGCCAGTGATACACAGATAAGATACATTCTTGTTAATAGTTAAGGTTCTTGAATGCATTTTTAAGAGTCCCTGTTTAGTGTCCCTTTAACATACCAAAATGGAGCAAATAAAGGAAGATCTTCATGAGGACTTGCATTACTTTCGAGGTAGGAAGTCAGCTGCGAGTTTGAAGTTATATACCATCTTCATTCTAAATACTTCCAGCCCTAGTCATGTTCTGAGACTTCTACATATTTATCCATGAATGTTATTGAGCCTCTTTTACATAAACCTTTTTATGACAATTATGTCATTTAGGTTAAAAGAGGTTTACAGTTTAGTGGATAAGTTGTTGTAACTGATTACCACCTCTTCTGACATTTCTTCCTGTGTGTTTGACTTATCAAGGAGATACAATCTCCGTTCTCGTCTTCATTACACTCAGCAGCTTGCGGTTTGCGTCGACCCCACCTGCCTTGCGTTTGATTAGGAGAGAAGTATCTGTAGGAGGATGTAATTTGAGCATGAGAATATTCCGCCTGACAATATTTTTTTAATCACTTTTCACAGTTTGAGTTAATTGAGCTTTAATGAGAACCCATGTTATCACTTCTGCCTGGTGATTTAATAAGCAAATTCTTTGAAAGCAAGCACCTCTAGTTCGGCTACAGAAATAGTGCGCTTTATCAGTCGCTGCAAATATTATTCACCAGCAAAGAACGTCTCCTTCAACATGGCTGTGACCGAAGGCAGGCAAGTAGGCTTCATAACAAAGAGCAGAAACGCCTACCCACCTTCGGCTAAATTAAGGCTCAACTGGGGTGAAATATGAGTGAATGCGTGAAAGGCGGGGTGTGAGTAAATCATGCAAATTGCATGTAACTTTATACAACAACCTTCTTGCTGAAAGTCACGTTTTTCTGCAACTGTTGTCTATGCAATTCTTATTTTTTCCTTTTTCATTACAGGGATTATGGCTGGTTCAAACAGGTCCGGAGATCTCCGTGACGCCCAAAAGTCCATCCCTATAGGAACTATTATGGCTATTGCTACCACATCTTTTGTGTGTATCCTTTTATGATGGCGGTCGTCAGTTGCAGATTAAATTAAGGGCAGAATGAGTGGCTGCCAGGGGCCCCAGATTCCCGGAGGGGTGGGCGGGGCGCACAGAGATACTGAAAAATGTCTGCATTTCGGTGCTTTTAATGCATAAGTCATTTTCAGCTTTGCAAGTCTCTAGACTTTTTTCAGATGATGATCAACAATGGATCATGTTCCTCTCAGTAAAGGTTTGCTTTATATGTATCAATTGGAAACAGAGAAGACAGATTTGTAGGTCAAAAAGAACAAAAGCCTCTCAATTAAGGCCGGTACACACCAGCTACGGTGCGTTTCAGCACGATTTGCTGCTGGAACACATCCTGGACAGCTTCCTGCGTTCAGGGGCGGGAGGGGGCGTGACGGTGCGTTGAAGTAAATGGCACCGCAGCCATGCCCCCTCTCGACTTTGGGTGACCGGATATACTCCTGTAACCAAAAACAGTAGTAGAAGGTTTGGCTTTACTTCTCTTTTAAAAAACAAACATCCTATGCTAAACACGGGGCCCTCTGTATGTTTAAAGTTATCAAACCTACAAAAAGAGGGACACAGGTCCACTACTCTTTTGGTAATATATTATTTTCTAATGATTGAGGTCATGCCCATTTTGTTCTTTATTCTCATATAGTTCTTACTATGTCATACGTGCCCTTGAATGTCATACGTCTCTTTGAATGGCACCTCCAACACTTCCTTCTCAAAGCACATGCAGTGTGGCCATGCACTGCACTGCCAAATATGCTGCATGCACATTTTTTGGGCTGCCTTAACACAAGGCATGTTAACTTGCGCTGTAACATGCTATGTGTGCTAATGCAGCACAACAGTGTAGAGGGCACTTTAGGGGCCGCTAATTGCAGTATTCAACCCATATAAATCAGATTTCTTACTTATTTGCAAAGGTCAACTCTGCCCTGCTGCAAAAAACTGACCCTATTTCTCCTCATAACTCATGCAGCTTTAGGTACAGATTTAAATACAGATTCAAATACAACACCACATGCTATGGAAATACTTATGAAAACCAGAGTGTAACATTCACAAACACATTTAAAACGATGTAACTTTCTCCTTTACTGCTGTACAGATATTTCCTCTGTTATTCTGTTTGGCGCATGTATTGAAGGGGTTGTCTTAAGAGACAAGTAAGTATTCCAAAACTTTATTCATGTCTATTAATTACAGGTGCACCGAAATGGAAATTTCAAAACCGAAACAAAACTGAAATAAAAAAAAATTGTCAGACCGAAACCGAAAGGGGGAGGGCTGTGGAAATTAAGGATTCATTTCTCGCTTCATCGTTAAACTTTTTGATCGTTTAAAATTATTTTGATCGCTAATGAAAACACTCACCTCTCCGCCGGCTTCCGGGAGTCCCGTCGGCGATCCGGTGACGCCACGGACATCGACGTCACCGTACTCCCTCCCCTTCCCCAAGTGGCTCCGTCAGCTAACGGAGGGAAGGGGGGAGGAGTCCGGTGACGTCGATGTCCGTGACGTCACCGGACTCCTCCCCCCTTCGTTAGCCTGACTGAGCCACTTGGGCCGGTGAGTTTTCCCAAGAAACTTTCTGCACGAGCGCCAGCCAAGGCATTGGCCTATACACATACAGCACAGCAATGAAGTCACAAAATGAACTAGGATCACACTAATCCAGCACGTTATTATTCTGAGTTCCCCTACTCAAGCTGCGGTCATATTGAGTGGGGCACATGAGATTAATAACGTGCTGGATTAGTGTGATCCTAGTTCATTTTATTACTTCATTTCTGTGCTGTATGTGTATAGGCCAATGCAGTTGGATCTGTATGTGCGTTATAATTAATTGAAATTAATCGATTAAAAAACATTTCGATTAATCAAACACGAAAATTTTAATCATTACCAGCCCTAATTTTTTTATAAACTTTTTAATTTTTTAATATTCATTTTTATTAAATATTTTTATTTTTTTACTTTACAGTTAGGGGCTTCGGGGGAAATATTGGGGGTCTAAACAGACCCCTGATATTTCCCTTTTAAAGTAGAAAAAGAGATTGAGGACACAGAGTCTTCTATCTCTTTTTCTGTATCCCCTGTTATCAATGAACAGGAATCCTCTATACTGAGTGTTCCTGTTCATTCATAACTTGAGAACAGAGTATGTATACTAAAACTACAACTATGAATGAACAGGAGGTGATGTAGATAACTTCCCATTCATAATTGAGGATATAGTAAACATACTATGTTCTCAATTATTCACAAACGCTCAGCGAGTGTTTGTAACCGCTCTCCTCTCTGACAGCTGTCACAGGAGACTGATCGAGCTGTGCAGGGAGGAGAGCTCAGCCTCCTGTGACAGCGCGGGCTGTCTCCACCTACATACGGCCCTGCCGGACTGTGATAGGAGGCTGATCGGTGTGGGAAGAGAGACGCCGGCCACTCACAGCGCTCTCCTCCCGCAGCTCTCGGCCGGCTCTCACACTTTCTCTCCTGTGTCCCAGCGGGGAATAAAGAAAGCAGGGATGAGCCGCTGTATCGGCAGAAAAATTGCACTTTCGGCATTTAGCCAAAAGTGCCATTTTCTCCCGATGTTTCGGCGGTCGATATATCAGTGCATCCCTAATATTAATATATATTTAGTATATATGAAATATATTAGGAATAAATTAGCAAATGAAATTATTAACTATATATAAGCTATATATACAGTGAACTTCCAGCTATGGACCATGAAGAATTGTTAGCAAGCAGCAAATGAGCCTTCACTGATCTCTGCAGCTGCAGGCTGTATAAAGCAATTCATCTTCAAAGTCCATAACAGAAGCACTAACATTCTTCAAGTCAGGTCTCAGCATTCTGCTCGTCCCTGTCCCTGTACACGTGCTCTGTGTTTACATTAGAGATGAGAAGTCTACCAAATTAGTGCTGGGAGGGGAAGCAAGGGAGGCTGAACTGGTAAAAGTGCTTCTCCTGTAAATATTGAGGATGCATTTCACCTCAGTGCCTTCAGATACAGAGGTCAGGGAGGTAATGTGTTAAAGCTCATTTGCTGCTTGATAAGAAAATGTAAATACAGTGGTACCTTGGTTCACGAACTTAATTCGTTCCACGATTCTGATCGCGAACCGAATCAAACTGTGATTAGACCACAATATCGACTAGAGGAAGCCACGGCCATGTGTCAGAGCAGGGAAGATGGCTGTGGTTGTGTTCGTCACCCGATGCGAAGTTCGCGAACAGAAGCAAAATGTTGCCAAACTTGCTGTTCGCGAACCGAATTGTTCGAGAACAGAAGCGTTCGTGAACTGAGGTACCACTGTACTTGAATGTCCATAGCGTGACCAGAGTTGCACTTTAAAGTAGAACTATGGCCTCCCTTGAAAAAAAAAAATGTGCTGCAGCACTTAATTATAGGTGCATCTGGATTTTCAGTTTTCTCTTAGTCCCCCTGCAAAATCCCACAAATGCCTGGTGATCCTGCTAATGCAGCTTTCTGTGATGGTGTGGCAAGGATGTTGCACTGCTCCTGAATTCAGAGCAGATCTGCTCCTGTCATGTAGGCTGTGCCGGCTTGTACTACAGTGAGATTAGAAAATGAGCTGCAGTGACTGGGAGGGGGAGCGTGAGACACGAAAAAGAAGCATTTGGCTCAGTCAGGGAAGGTAAAGGAAGTTTTTTGTATTCTTTAGGAGGATTTTGCATCACATGGTAATTGGATTCAAGACGTGTTTGGACTGCCATATAGGGACATCCGTTTTATGGCATTCCTGCCACTAGATGGAGCACAGGAGATGCTCAGCTCCATCGAGGGGTGGGAATGCTGTGAGAATGGCATTCAGCTAGCATATGGCTGTGGGAAGTTTTATAAACTAGCCCTAGGTGTTCTTTAAAATATAATTTTATTAGCCCTGAGTAACGTAAACATCTTTATTTCTTTTGATAGACTGTGCAAATATAATTCCATACATGCACATTAGGGTTAATTTACTAAAGGCAAATAGGCTGTTCACTTTGCAAAGGAAATTTCCCTTAGCTGTGTAAAAAGGGCAAAGCTCTGCTGACTTTACATTTTGATTGGGTATTCTGTGCAAAGTGAATTTTCACCACATTCACTAAGCGAATTAAACTTCCCATGGAAAGTGAAAATTAATTTTGCAAAGTGAACATGCTGTACTGACTTAATTATTCAACCAATCAACCTATAAACGGATCTGCTAAGGCAAAATTTCTGCACTTTCCAGTTTAGGGGCAAATTCTCCTAAAATATTGCTACAACCACCACTCCCCAAACTAAAAACACTTGGGCGGAGTCATCTGCAGAGCAGATGACTGGAAAAGCATATTATCTGTGTGTTATACATGGAATGTATTACCATAGGGATGCACAGATACCGGTTTTTCGGTATCGAGTTCCGATATTTCTTTCCGGTACCGAAAGCCAATACCAGAAGTCCCATTAAGGAAGCAAGACGGCATGTAATAACTCGCCACCTGGCTTCCTGATTAGTCTGGAAGCCGGGCGGTGTGTAAAGTCTCACCACCTGCCTTCCCGATTAGCAGGGAATCCGTCTGCATGCTTCCTCATCGCCAGGTGACGAGAAAGCATAGAACTGGCTTTCTGGCCAATCTGGAAGCTGGGCACAGTGTAATGACGCAGGCCCCAGCTTCCTGATTGGCCGGGAAGACGGCTCCATGCTGCCTCGTCACAAGTAATTAGGAAGCTGGGCTAGCTGCCCGGCTTCCTGATACCAGAAGCTCAAGTATCGGGCCGGGCATATCGGTATCAGAGCATCTCTATATTACCATGTAGCAACATAGTTATATTGATCACTGTAGCAAGCTGTGACATTGATTCCTGGGCTATAAGAGCGCCCTCACTGGCCCCTAATATAGTCTTATTGGACAGGGGAAAGATAGCAGAGTTTAGTTATGGCATCAGCCTTGGAACACTAAATCAGAGAGGGTCACAGATGTTTTTCAGGGTAAATAGGTAATAGCATACATCTTGTGATGTGTGCTCTGTGGCAAGAACTTAAATTGAACTGTTAAAAATGGAGTACAGGTTCACATTACATAGATAAAAGATGGAATGACATCACATCTTACTTTCACTGCTGATATTCTGTTTCTCTTTAGTTCTCTGGATATTTGCAAACATATCTTAACTTTCTGATTTTCTAAATTTTATACTCAATTTCACTCTGACTTTCTCTTGCAGGTTTGGAGAAGCTGTGAATGGGAATTTAGTGGTGGGAACACTGTCCTGGCCATCACCTTGGGTCATTGTGATTGGGTCATTCTTCTCTACATGTGGAGCTGGTTTACAGAGCTTAACAGGAGCACCAAGACTTTTGCAGGCCATAGCTCGAGATGGAATTGTGCCTTTCCTCAGAGTAAGTCACAGATAGCCAACAAGAAGACAAAAAGCTGACTGGTGATAAAAAATAAATGTATGCTCATAACAGTCAGATTGTTCAGGGGAAAAATACCTGTAGGCAGCAAACATGTAATATTGTAAGCTTGTTAAATATATATATATATATTTCTAATTCAATACATTTTTATTAACAAGTTATAAAACAAGTACAGAAATAAACAAAGTTGATTATTAAATATATTTTAAAACATTTACTAGATTAAAACACAGATAATATTACATTATTAATTAGTATTACTAAGCTGAATTCCATGAGTTTGGGATGGTCAGTATTTTTAAAATATTATTTTAAATGTAAGGCTTTAGATGTCTCCCTAGCAAAATGGGAGAAACATTCTTTCCCAGTGGGGGTATATATTCCAGCTGGTCCTGACGATACTTACATTTCAAACTATTATCCAATGCTACAAAATATCTTGAAATCCTTGGATTCTCATGATCGCCTTTTTCATTCATGGTTTGGGAGAACATTAGTTTTTAACATGGACATACTTCAGAGACTTCTTTATTTGTTCCAAACTGTACCAGCGTACATTCCCGGGTCTTACTTTCAACAGGTGTGCGCAGCTTTGTTTAAATAGATCTGGGATAAATGTGGTTCTAGGCTAAGGTATGACATTTTAATTAGACGTAAGAGGGATGGAGGTATAGGTCTTGGGTACTTAGAACCTTATTATGAGGCCAGTCTTCTCACCCACAAACTAGTTAATTATTATAAAGGACATAAACCTATACCTGTGCATTTAGCTGTTTGTCTGGAGTTCAGCTTTAATAAAAATGATGGAAAAGGTAAACTAATAAACCCAGATGTTCATATTGATTTACGAAGTAAACAGTTTAGGATGGTTTAGATGCATATTAGATACATCTGTAGTGTGTCATACTTGTGGGTCTTTTAATAAACTATTTCACACTAGATTCATACATCTTTCTAATGGGATTCCATTAGACAAATGGGTGAATTCTGAGTGAAAGTTATACAAAAACCTTTATAGTAAAAGTTGTGTGAATCTTGTGTGAAAACATTTTTAAATAGATCCCTTAATGTCTGTACTTAATTCCGTTATAAACCTTAATATAGTAAGAGACATGTTTTTCCCTTCTATGTAAACAGGTTTTTGGCCATGGCAAGGCTAATGGAGAACCAACGTGGGCCCTGTTGCTGACCGCTTGCATCTGCGAAATTGGCATCCTCATTGCCTCACTGGATGAAGTTGCACCTATTCTTTCCATGTATGTCTCCTATATCTTTGGTCTCAGTGTTTGCCTTTCTCCTTTTTTTCCATACTTACTTAACTTATCTTGGATACGTCTTTAACATTTCCTTTCCTCTAATTTTCTAGCTTCTGTCTCTTTTTCTTCTTTTCTATAACTACAGGTTTTTCTTGATGTGTTACATGTTTGTTAACTTGGCCTGTGCAGTTCAGACATTGCTCAGGACTCCGAATTGGAGGCCTCGCTTCAAATATTATCACTGGTGAGTGAAGGCCAACTGTACTGAATTAGAGACCTCCACACCCAACTGTCCATAATAATGGCTATCTGAAGCCTGTTTTCTTACTTCAAAGTGTTTTTCTCACATTTTTTAAGAATAAAGGATGTTCTCTTGAGCTTTGGACTAAGTTTCCAAAATATTACAAATATGTTCTGTGCCTTTCTCTTTTACAGGACCTTATCTTTCCTTGGTATGAGTCTTTGCCTTTCTCTTATGTTTATCTGCTCTTGGTATTATGCTCTTGTAGCTATGTTGGTCGCTGGTCTTATCTACAAGTACATTGAGTACCGAGGGTGAGTAAATTGAAACCAGTTGCACATATACACATATAATTTTAACTTTGAAGCAGTTTTGCAAAATAACCTAAAATAAAAGCATGTTCAACTATTGGGAATTAAAAAACTTGGCATGAATTAAATTAGACTCCCACCCAGAAAAAAACTCAGTTGATTTATTTATATACAGGTTTACTCTATTTTTGTTAGATTTTTGCCACCTGCATATCTGTTATTAGCTTGCAAACATTTGTGACAAGTTAATTACAATGGTTGCAGCATTTTTTGCACTTCAAACAAGAATATACAGTATTTTAGATGCAACTAGAAAGGTGTTAAAATCTGGAGTATAGCAACATCTGACTCAATGCACCAATATTCCAACACAGGTACATTCTAGAAGAACTGTGTAAAGCCTTCCAACATCCTCACTAACTTTCATTAACGTTTCTTTTAAATGGAGCCCAATGCGAACACATCTTGGTAACACAAAAAGCTCATCCATCTTTTTGTTTAATGGTGAAATAGTATGTGTCTCTTCAGCAGAGGAAGGCAACAAAAATATTTTACTTGATATTTGTGTGTGCAGGGCTGAGAAGGAGTGGGGAGATGGAATTCGTGGCCTGTCCCTTAGTGCTGCGCGATATGCTCTTCTAAGGTTGGAAGAGGGTCCTCCACACACCAAAAATTGGAGGTATGTGTAGGAAGCCTACCTATCATGATACTTTTCTGTAAATAATCCTACAAAAAAAAAAAAAAAAAAAGACACTTAGGTTGAATTTTAATAGCTGATTTTCTTCTTCTTTGTAGACCTCAGTTGCTTGTGCTGGTCCGAGTGGATCAGGACCAAAATGTTGTTCACCCTCAGCTTCTCTCTTTGACCAATCAGCTAAAAGCTGGCAAAGGTCTGACCATTGTGGGCTCAGTGTTAGAAGGAACCTATTTGGAGAATCATCCGCAGGCTCAGCGTGCTGAAGAAGTAAGGAGCATTTAATGTTATACAATATATACTCTAGCCACAACTTCTTTTTGTGTTTTGGATTAGAACATCAGTAAGGTGGGAAATGCTGTCTGTGGTGTGTCCAAGTTGTAAGATATCTTTCTTCTTTTCATGTTCTGTCTGATGTCTGTCCCCTGGACAAGAAGTTTGAACAAAATCCCCCATATGGTGACACAAACAGCAATAAAATCCTATGAAAGGTTTTAAACCTTGCTCACGCTGCTAGGAAGTATGTTTCCCCCCCCCCCCCCCCCCCCATGCCCCACTGTGGGGGCTCTCGTCTCC
>NW_017306645.1:839062-857424 GCF_000935625.1 Nanorana parkeri | reverse complement strand
CCCCCCCCCCCCCTTCCCATGTCCCTGTTGGGGGGATTTTCCCTCACTTCCTGTTATATCTAACACGCTGAATAGGAAGTGGGTGGATTTTCCATCACTTTGTGATTTATCTGACACTGGTCAAATAGACACAAAGTATGGAGAATTTGCCAAATTGGGGAAAGACATCAATGGAAAGTGGACGAAAATTTGTCTGGAGTTGGGTTTCAAGGCATTGTTCTTATCTTCCATTTCAAACCAGTCAATCCGGCGTCTTATGGAAGCTGAGAAGGTAAAGGGATTTTGCCAAGTGGTCACTTCTTCAAACATTCGGGATGGGATTTCCCATCTGATTCAGTCCAGTGGACTTGGAGGACTGCAGCATAACACTGTCCTTGTTGGATGGCCACGGAATTGGAGGCAGAAGGAAGACCACCAGACCTGGAGAAACTTCATTGGTATAAAATGTTATCTTTTATGTGTTACGATTTGTGTCCTTAAATTTGGAATTGTAGCCAATGTCTCCTTTTCATTCATTACAGAGCTTGTAAGGGAAACAACTGCAGCTCGCCTGGCTCTGATCGTTACCAAAAATGTTAGCATGTTTCCTGGAAATCAAGAGAGATTTTCTGAAGGCAATATTGATGTTTGGTGGGTTGTCCATGATGGTGGCATGCTGATGCTGTTGCCATTCCTCTTAGGTCACCATAAGGTAATTATTGGTGAATGCATGTAATAGTGGCCATCATAATAATAACAATTAATATGTATTGTTGTAAAAGACAAGTTACATTATTCACGCTTATCTTTTCCAACGAACACTCTATAGCTCTCTAATTATCACATCACATGTATTCTAATAAATTGAAAATAAATAAGGGGAATGCAGTAAACCAAATATTTTAAAACAACTAATGTTCTGGAAACATGTAATAGTTAGATTCACACAAAAGAGATCTGGTAATTAGCTAAATTCACATTTTAATTTTAGAAGTTTAAACTTAATAGTAATATCAACATACTGTATCTCTTGATAAACCTTGAACCATCTCTTACTTCTATTGCCGATTGAAAGGGAAGGAATGGCAATTATTTCTCTACTAGCAACAATTTGTCTTACAGTAGGCTGCCTGTAATGAAGTGGTTGTAATAAATGCCTGTTGCCTTCTATAAACACTTTCAAAATCCAGCTCAGCCCTGGCATGTCAGTGGTGGCCATGTCTAAACAAGACACGGCCACCACTGGCCACTGGGACCACATTATTCCCCATATGGTCACCATTGTTAATAATCTGTTCTCCGTCTGAATTACTTGGTTTCCCCCATCAGACAGGTAAGAGCAATCTGCATGTACGTCGGAAGTAAAAGGTCAAAGAAACTCCACTGCAT
The DNA here is from genome assembly GCF_000935625.1 of Nanorana parkeri. Classification (NCBI taxonomy): domain Eukaryota; kingdom Metazoa; phylum Chordata; class Amphibia; order Anura; family Dicroglossidae; genus Nanorana; species Nanorana parkeri. The sequence continues at coordinate 856,056 of NW_017306645.1, read as the reverse complement.
CACTTTCAATGGGTATTGATCTAGCAAGCTTGTGTGCACTGTAGCATGGCACAGGCAACTGAACATGCAGTAAAGTGGACTAAGAAGGGGCAACAAGGGTTATGACAATGAAGGGGAAAAGGGGTAAGGTTAAAGAAAACAATAGGGAAGAGAAGAGACAGATTTAACTATACACATCTGTCAGCTGCTTAAAAGTGCCAGAAATCTAGTGTCCTTGTAACTTCATATGCACTAAGCTGAAATTTTATCAACCTTCCTAGCTATCTTCTGTGAACTAAAAACATCTTCCCTCTATGTATGGAGATAAGGAGAGGTGTTTATAGTTTAAATCAGGATCTTAGGTTGTCACCCTAGAATTGAAAGTCCACTACAGGCAGAATTACCAGAGGAAAATAAAGAAAAAAGCCTGCCTATATATATATATATATATAATCACACATATACACACTATTAGGGATGCACTGATACTTTTCAGATACCAGTGCCAATGCTTTGACATTTTCATTTATATATATATGTTAGAGATGCAGTTTTTTCGTTATCGAGTACCGATATTTTTTTTTGGTACTCGCCGATACTGAATACCGATACCGGAAGTACCATTACGGAAGCCAGGTGACGAAGAAATAGGGAGCCAGCTTTCTGGCAAATCAGGAAGCCATGGGGGCGGGTCATTACATGGCACCCAGCTTCCTGATGGGCCGGGAAGCCGGATCCATGCTCCTTGTCACCAAGTGAAGCAAGGCTTTCTGGCCAATGAGGAAGCCGGGGGGGCGGGTAATGACTCACCGTCCGCGGCTTCCTCAATGGCCATCTTCCCAACCAATCAGGAAGCCGGGTAGTGAGCTTCCTGATTGGCCGACTCCATGTGCCCTCGTCACCAGGTGACGAGTGAGCATGGAGCCGGGTTCTCGGCCAATCAGGAAGCTGGGCGGCGTGTAATGACTCGCTGCCCGGCTTCCTGATACCAGAAGTTCACGTATCTGGATAGGCATTGGAGCTTTTGGGTATATCAATAATATTATTTTTGGGTGTAGATAAGCTTTGATAAAACTTCCACCCACAAAGATGGCCTTTGTAAGTTATATCTAAAGAGAGAAACTCTTTTGAAAGGCCAGCCAGCTATTCTTTAGAATGATATGTAAAAGTACAAAACAAGATAGTGACAGATATTACAAAAGAAGAAATCCACTATGCCTTGATCCTTTTAAAGAAAATGGGACAGCATTAGTTACATCTCACACATGTACAGAGGCTGCATGTTCGGTGGTCATTATCTCATTTCCTGTGATATAAATAATTGCTGCCACTTTCTTAATGACAACTGTGAGTTTGCTGAGAAAAATCAGTTATTATTCCATTTCATTATGCTCTTTAATTTCTCTTACAATTACTGGAGTGCAATTTAATGTAAACGTAATCCAACCATTATACTTAACACAATAACCCAGAGCTACCAATGAAAAGACTATAATTTTGCTTCAAGTGAACTATTATATGTGCCTTCTTTACAAAGGTGTGGAAGAGATGCACCATGAGGATCTTCACCGTGGCTCAAATGGATGATAATAGTATCCAGATGAAGAAAGATCTGACCACCTTCTTGTATCATCTGAGAATTAATGCAGAAGTGGAAGTGGTGGAATTGGTGATTCTTACTGTCTTCTTGTGCTCAGATCTAACATAGACCTGATGTCAATAGCTGGTTATGTTTATTTAGATTTGTATGTTATACCTGATATTCCTGTGTTCCTCATTAGACCAATAAAGCTGGACTCTAGGCAAACAGATAAATATATATAGGAGAGAGGCTTTACCCGTCAAAGGGTTTGTATTTCTGTCCATCCTATAGCGGTCCATCCTATAGTCTGTTCACATAGCGGCAGCCTCCACCACCCCCTAAAAAGTGATCTGGATGGATTTTCGGAGGGCGGTGTAGCAATTGTTGCTCGGTGTTAAGAAGGCGATACTGCTGCCTCCTGAATACCTTTTTTTAAAATCCCAGTAAGGATTTCCTATTTTAATACAGATTCATTGCAATAGTCACATTTGACAAGCAGCACAGCCTGTCAAATACGACATACTGTATATTTGTTGCCATGTCACGAAAAAAAGCATTGCGGCTGCCGCAAGATATACAGCACTGTTCGGCAGCAGTGCTGGCACTGCAACAGGCAACTGGGGGGCAGTAAAACCGCAGACAACCGCCTGAAATTACCACCCCCTTGCCGTCTGTGTGAACATGGCCTTAGCAATACAGTGGCAACATATTTCCATCCCCAGTTTGCTGAATGGACAGAAAAAACAGAAGCATACTGATGACGTTACCCCTCTGCTCTCTCCTATCCTATCAGCATGTTCCGTGTCTATTGAGATTTGCATGCAGCACATTGTCCTGCTCTCCTTTGTCTCAGACTGCTGCTGTATATGGGATTGTAAGAGGTTAATATTAGGTCACATTCAGGTGCCTAAAATAGCTGCTTTTAAAAAAAGTACATTTAATGATTTGTTGATGATTACTGAACTGCATCAATGTGTCCTTTATATGTGCCTGAGTTCAGCTTTAAGCAGAATAAGATTGAAGGGCCCATTGACATCTATGATGCTTCCTACAGTTGAATTAAAGGATGTATTTTAGGAAATTTAATAATGGCAGTTTACTGTCCTGGCATGGTGAAAAATAAGAGCCCTCACTATTTTTGTATTTATAATACATTTCGTTCCCATAACATGCAAAACCACATTCATATTTTATTGCATGGCACTGTTATGTCTTCTCTTTTTTTAAAGAAGCACTCCGGGCAAATAAAATCTTAATCCTTGCAGTGCAAGGGTTAAGTGCTCATTTTGTCTATGGAGCTAAAATAACAGAGATATACCCACCCGAATCGCGATCCTGGCTGGCTCCTAGACCAATCATCTCTTCTGCTTTGCTCCATCTATGGAATGCCCCTTGGTGTCCTCATGTGCTGTACACTGTATAGGACATGATGACTTACAGGACCTCAGGCCGCTGGGGCAGAGGGGGAGCAAACCTGAAGGGACCGGTCTAAAGCTGGCCATACACCTTACAACCAACACACGACTTTCGTTGTGCAATGGTTGTAAGGTAATTCAAGTCTCGTAAGATCTGCACATCTTGGACAGGCAGATCGTACTTGCGATCATCGCAAGCCCACCCCGCTGAGGGGAGGGCTTTCGATGATTCCAATGCTGAGCGAGCAGTGTGCGCTTGCGCACACTGGCCCGTTCGGCATTTGTCTTCCGAGCACGCCACTAACCCGCCGAAAATCGTACGATTTTTGGCAGGTCTTCCAGCGTGTTCGGAAGACAAAAGACGTGCGAATGTACAGTAGAAAAGGTCTCACGCCTTCCATACACCTGCCGATTATCATACGATCGCGGGATCACCCGCGATTATCGTGCGATAATCGGCAGGTGTATGGGCACCTTAACAATCAGTCGGGATTGCTGTTATTTTAGCCCCACAGACAATACGACCGCTTCTGTGGGGTAGTCCTACTGCAAGGGTTAAGATTTTATTTAGTAATTCAAGAATCACTGCGCTAGGTGTGAAAACTAAATAACTAAATAATTAGTTCGACCAGCCGCAACTGTGTGTGTGGGTGAACTTATTATATCGCAAGTGAGTTGCGCTCGGTCTCGACAAATAAATAAAATAAAATATGTGCACTCTATAGGACGTGAAGAAGCTACTAAGTTCAGATTCTACTGTGAAAAAATTATAAATCTCGGTAGTCACTACCTCGGAAATAATTGTGCACTACAACAATCAGGTGTGTTGGGGTTTAATAAGGAGTTGCGCTAATATTGCGCAACATAAACATTTTCAACTACCACTATTTTATTCTATAGGGTCTTGGCATTCAGAAAATATATAATGTTGGGGGGTTTTACGTCATTTTCAGGCCTAAAATGTGGAATATAACATGGGTGCAAAAAATGAAAAAAGGGCCTCAGTCATGAAGGGGTTAAGAAAACGTCGCTATGCGGATTTGCAGCTGACTCCATCTAGGGGCCATAATTTGTGTTATGGCCCCTAGATGGAGCCGAGGAACATAGAAAATTATTGTGCCCATCGACTCCATCTAGTGGCCATCATATGCTGTGATTCTAAAATGTAGACGTTCGCAGAGCTGTTTTTTTTGTAACGCCAGCGATCAGTCAGAAGGTGGTGGAAGAGCCCAGAGAAAGGCCTTGAGTGACATTTCATGGCAGTTTTATTACAGAAAATAACATTAGTGTAACATAACAGAAAACATGAGGCTTCTATAAAGCCTCCATACCTGACCTGTTGCTGGATCATTATATAGAATGTATTTCCTGTAGAAATCATAGTTCTGCCCCCTAGTCTATGAGGAATGTTCTTGTTTCAGAGCTAGGTAGACAGGGCCCAGCTCATTTCGATAGTGTTAAAAACTCTGCCATTGATTTGTTTACTTTTGTGTGTGCCCAATGAAAGGATTTCTTCTCACTTCCTGTATTCCAGTCACTGGGACAGGAAGTGAAGGGAAAGCTCCTTAAGTGATTGCACTTATCCCATCACACTCCTAACCGTAGAATCCCAATATAATCCGTGGTGGGTGCTGCAGTGACAAGCCATTGGCGCCGCGTTGGTGAACACATAATAAAAAGAGTTCAAGACACTAGCACTCCAATTGTGATACCAATTCACGCACATTCACATTATCACAAAGTAAACAATGTTATGGGGCTGCATAGGATCCCTTCATCGGGCAAGCCATGTGATGAAGAAAATGAGACACAAATGGCAATAAAACAACTCTTTTGGTAGAGTGGCGAACATTTAGAGAAGGGGTAGAAACTCCGGCTGTTGTAAGACTACAAGTCCCATGAGGCATTGCAAGGCTCCAAAAGGCACAGGCATGGCTCGCAGAGGCAGATGCATGATGGAGTGCTGAGAATCACACCAATGTTTTTATTAATAGGATCTCCATAACCTCCTGTCCTGGTCACACCTGTATTTTCCAGGGTTTGTAGGACAGGAAATTAGGGTAAATCTCCCTAACAGAGCCAGACAGAAATAAAAACCTGATAGTGTTTACACAGACATGTATTTTCTATAATGTATAAATGACTGAAGTTCAGAACATATCAATCACGGTTGTAGACTCCATGTAACATGCATGTATTTATGCTTTTTTTTAGCATGACAGCGATATTTCTGCATACACTTATGAGAAGACTCTTGTGATGGAACAAAGATCGCAAATCTTGAAGCAAATGCACCTTACCAAAACAGAACGGGAGAGAGAGGTAACGTGTTACCTTTAGAATGAATTGGGTAGTCATTAATACAAACATAACATTTTCGAGTAAAGAGAAAGCCACGACAGTCTCTGATTTAGAAAACCCATTTAAGTTTACTAAGACTGGAGCAGATATAATCTTGAGTTGCTGTCCATGGCAACCAATCAGCTTGGAGCGTCTATTTTCAAAGCTTAACTGAACAAACTGATGGGAGAAGCTGATTGGTTACCGTTCACGGCTGTTACAGACTCTGTCTGCTCCGGCTTAAGTGAACTCCCCCTACTGTGTTTTTAAAGCAGGCAATGTTTAGGCATTATCCTAACCACAGAAAGTTGCCTGAGCTGCCAGAGGAACTTTACTGGTCTTGGGGAAGAAAGATCTATTGCTGGGGGTGACCTTATTAATGCATCGTTTTCTGGTTGTTCAGCATCATAAAAATCCAGTGTCCACCATGGAAGGAATCCCCACCCAGCAGCCGTCTACCTATTACGCGTTTCACCCTTACGGGCTAAGATACATAGTTGTTACAGTTGAATAAGGACACAGGTTCATTGAGTTCAACCTTTGTGTGTGTATGTGTGTTTGAGTTACTAAGATTACCAGTACCTCTGTATGTCTTGCACGTTGAGAAAAGTATCTAGACGGGTCTTGAATGCTTCCATACTCTCAGCTGAAACTACTGTCTGGGGAAGAAGAGATAACAACATGTGTACATCATAGCAACAGTGAGGATCAATTTGGTAACATGCTAATAAACTAAGACACTCCAACAGCTGGTATACAATCGCTTGTCTATACGGAGTGACCACATGTAATATCAGTTCAATAATCAAAAGAAACCCATCGCACACCTGACCGGATAATACCCTCAAGTATTGGGTGGGTGCCAAGCGACCAAGGATGCCTCCGCAAATCAGTATAAATATGAAGAAGTCACTCGCACTCCAGCTCAAGTTCAGTCGATATTTTATTGACCTCTGCGGTGTCACAACATGGCAACGTTTCAGAACCCGTTTGGTCCCTTCATCAGGCAGACAAAGAGGTAAATAAAATATTGACTGAACTTGAGCTGGAGTGCGAGTGACTTCTTCATATTTACACATGTAATATCAGTACACACGTCATGATGCCAAAAACATGTCCTAAAAAACAATGGATAGGAAAGATAGGTGAAGGAGAGAATGGGCGAGGGGAAGGTCTTGGGACATTCCTTGGAGCTTTTGATGGAAGGAAGTCAGGAGGGCACCGGCAGACAGAGCCACCCACTGAGCGAATTTAGGCCGGTTCATCAAGAACTCACTGAAATTTTCTCTATATACTTTCCTATGTTACTTCAAATATGATGGGAGATACTCTTAGAAGTGCTGCCCACTTTATGTTTTTTAGATGCTAATCTTTGTCTGTGATCAGATTGGGACTGGCAGCTGCAGAGTTATCATGTTTAATATCAAAGACATTCCAAGCCAGTGAAGATCGCTTCTTGCGGACTGTATGGGTTTTAAGTTTGAATGTAATTCCTTTTGCTAAAGGAAATGGGATTCAAGCAGCTGCATATTTGAGATCCCAATACATATATCTTCATAATATTTTTTGAAGTAGGACCTTATCAGATTAAAAACTGCCTTGGTTTATGAAAAACCAGCTTTGTGTATATCAACAAACTTTGCCAAGTGTGATGGAGGCATATCATTCTGGGTCTTGTGTTTTCTACTGCTGGAATGAATACCCCGAGCAACATCCTATGCTACCTCCACATGTCATTTTTTTGTGTTTATTTATTGCTATTATATGGGGGAATAACAATCCCCCTATATAATAGCAAAGGCACACTGACAGGTCCTCTTTATGGAGACATTAGGGGTCTCTAGGACGCGAACGAGCACATATAGGCGATCGGCGGGCTATGGACCAGAGAAAGAAAATCTGGCCGACTCTATAATATTCCGATTCTCTCCTCCTCTAGTTGCTGCATATCATTTTATGTAGGAAGGTGATAGGTGAAGGATCTGGACCAGCATAGACACTAATGAGACACTCTCAGAGGAGGGAAGGGCTATGACGTGGCATAAGGGAGGAGGAATTGTGGCTGTGCTAGTGGTCTAACTCCCTAGCAAGTTTAAAGGCACAGTGCAAGTGAACTGTTTACGGAAAGGCAAAAAAAAAAAACTACAAGTAAGCATTTAAAATACTTATTTTTTCTGTGCTTTTACCTGTAATTTTTAAGTTAATGCCAAGGTCTCTTTAAGGAAGGTGTCTTCCAATGCTTCTTATACAGATCCAGAGCATTACTGATGAATCCCGCGGATCAATCAGGCGGAAGAACCCAACAAACTCCAGGTTACATTTAAGTGTCCCGGAGGAGCAAGTGGGAGATTGTGAGGAAAAGGAAGAGGAAGAGGTAATGCTAGTCTCTTTATATATTATCCTCTACATCCTTGACGCCTCTAAGGCCCGTTAAAGTCCTTATCTTCATACCTTTCATGTTTTACTAACGCAAAGTCTTTGTGTTCTTCAGGTACAATTAATAGATGATAAAAATGCAACAGGTTCAACCCCGCAGTCTCCTCCAGAGGAACCAGACACCACTCAAGAGAAAGTACATCTAACCTGGACAAAGGAGAAATTCACAGCCGACAAGAACAAAAGTAAAAGTCCTAGCAGCACTCCGGAAGGGATCAGAGATTTTTTCAACATGAAACCGTAAGTACAACTATAATTCAGGCTGCCTGCAGCTTGAAGAGGATACGTTTTAGATTAAAAAGGAAAATATGGCAGATTTTAGGTAAACCCTTGAGGATTCAACAAGTTCAATTCCATTGTGAAATTAGCTAAGTTGTCTTTGCTGAACATTTCTAACACATATGATCACCATATCAGACATAGTGGTGCATGGCCTTGTAGACAAACAAAGCCAACCTTAAGACTCACCTTAACCCTTTGTTTTCTAACAAAGCCATGTGATCACTATCTTAGTGCTGACATGGTAATCACATGACCATGGTCCAAATAACCCTCAGAAGCAATTTGAAGCCCACTTCAACTCTCGTACCTGTATACACCGTATGGGTCAGGCAGTTTTTTGCATTAAAGTTGCTTGAATCTTTCAATAAAAAGATTAGCAGTTTTTTGCATTTCCTCTATAGGCCTGTTTATTTGGCGTTTTCTTTTTTTTGCTATGTTTTCTTTTGACGATATTGTTTTGCAAAAGTTATTTTATTCTATTAAATCTATAGACAAAAAGTCAGGAAAATAAAAGAAAATCTGTTCTATACTTTGTCCCATTACAAATTCACCCTAAAATTTTGTTTCTGGTACAAAACTTGGTAAAGTTATTTGCAAAATAAAAAAACAGTTTTTTGTTTGTTTGTATTTTAATTTTCTTGTTATGTGACACTGAAAAGAGTAATACAATGAATTGAATGTGGAAAAAAAATTAATGGTATGCAAAAATATGCCCTAAAATGATTTCTCTCACTGCGACGTTCGCGGCGATATGTAACATGTGTAGCGCAATTGTAATTTTAAAGGTTGACATATTTAGTGTCTATTTACTCGACGTGACCCCGTCTTTTATATTATACCAAAAAATTGGGGTGAAAATAAATGTTTCATAACATTTTATAGGGAAACATGTTTTTTTTACAAAATTTAGGGTACTTTTTTTGTTATATAGTAAAAAATAAAAACCCCAGTGGTGATTAAATACCACCAAAAGAAAGCTCTATCTGTCCCCAAAAAATGGTATAAAATTAATTTCAGTACAGCGTTGCATGACGGAATAAACGTCAGCCAAAGTACCGCAGCGCTGAACACTGAAAAATGGCCTGGCCAGGAAGGGGGTGAAACACCGCGGTCTTCAAGTGGTTAAAAAAAAATCAGCCAAAAAATAATAGTTATGGTAAAAAGGAGGAAGAAAGTTATTGGGGCTGATTAGGGTTAACTAAGTACAAACTTGTAAACTTTCTTCAAGTGATGTCATTGTGTTTACTAGTTTATTCATATGTAGATCAAAGGCTATACCTTTGATCTACATATGAATGAAATAATAAATACAATGAAACAACACAGTGGGGGGAATTTATCAAAACTGGAGCAGATTTGCATGCAGCCAATCAGCTTCTCTCTCTCATTTTGAAATCATACTTAAGCAAACTGGAGAGGGATGCTGATTGGTTGCCATGGGCAAATGCTCCAGATTCTGTTTGCTCCAGTCTTGATAAATCCCCCTCATTGTATTTACTACAATGAAACAGATTGGGGGTATTTATCAGAACTGGAGCAGACAAAATCTAGAGCAGTTGCCCACGGCAACCAATCAGTTTGTTCAGTTAAGATTTGAAAATGAAAGAGAGAAGCTGATTGGTTGCCATGCACAGGTGCTCCAGATTATGTCTGCTCCAGTTTTGATAAATTGAAAACAACAAACAATGAAACAACAAACAATACACGGTTTTACTTAACCCCTTCGTGACGGGAGACGTACACTGTACGTCCAGCCACAAAGGGACCAAATGACTCGTCACGTACACTGTACGTGTGTGTAAAAAAAAAAAAAATGTGTAAAAAATAAAATAAAATAAAATAAAATAATGGACAAATAAATGAATGTATTTATTGCATTTTTTAGCGGTGCTGGTTTTGTAAAAAAAATACTACAAATCAAAACGTTTTGTTCCTCTTTTTTTATATTTTATTTGTCCTAAGTGAGGCGTTAGACACACATGTGATATAAATATGTAGCCCTATCTGTCCTCTAAAAAACAATATATAATATGTGTGGGTGCACTTTGTAAGAAAGTATATTACTGACGTGGAAGAATCACACAGCAAAAATGTCAAAAGTGTGTCAGTCATTTACGAACAGAAACTAAAAACAAGCTCAGTCATGAAGGGGTTAAAGAAGAACTATGAGGTGAGCGAAAATCACTCATCCTCATAGTTCGAGTCGACATGTGACAATGAAACTGTCACATGTCGGCTCAATAGATCGGGAAGTGAGCGAACACATAGCGTCGCTCGCTCATCTCCCTGCAGTGAGAGGTGACTGTCAGTCACCGCTTCCCGCAGAGATTGCCCCCTCCCCAATCCGATCCGCCAGCGCTGGCTGGAGGAACGGACAGGGGAGGGGGCGGGTACAGCTGGCTCTGCCTCTAGACAGGCAGAGCCAGCTGTCACTCACACAGCTGGGTGGATCTCGACAGCATTGTCGTGATCCATCCAGGCTGCGGCGGTCTCAGTATACTGCGAGCTGTATGTCGCAATATACTGAACTTTGGGTCACGGGAGGACGCTAATATATGTCCTCCCGTGACCCTTAGGAGAACTATGGGGAAAAACACTTACTCCATAGTTCTCTTTTAATGACACTTACAGACTATCTGCAAGAGTCCTTTTACACAGGAGCAGCTGACTGACAAATTCTAATTGCTAGAAATATCGGCAGGGGAAGCAGCGGCAGCGGGGGAGAGGAGCTGGACATAAGAAATTTGTCCTGAAAACTTTTTGAAATTTTATAGGACACATTTCTTACATTCAAAATCCTCAAGTGGTTAGAAAACACAAAAGACAATGTAAATGTTGCCTGTCCTATGGACGCTTAAGCATTTTGCTAAAATAGTGACTAGAAATTCCCTAATACTCAAATTCCACTTATTCCTACTGAACACAAACAGAATGGAATTTATCAAAACTAGAGAAAATCTGGAGCAGCTGTGCATGACAACCAATCAGCTTCTCTCTTTAATTTTCAAATCTTAACTGAACAAACTGAGCAGAGATGCTGATTGGTTGCCATGCACAACTGCTAGAGGTTTTGTCCTCTCCAGTTTTGATAGATCCCCCTACAGTATATTAAACTATTAAATATAATATTAACATTTTTATGTGACTTTTACCTGGTTACATCTTGATGTTTTTGTCACGGTAATAAACAAAGAAAAGTGTAGATTACCACTAGCAGGAACTTTGTATTCCTCTACAGTCACTCATACATAGCTGCTAAACAATTGTTGAGATAAGATACAGGCGTATTGAGGGTCCCTAGGTGACATTAGGGGTCTTGAAGACCCCTAATGTCTCCATCAAGAGGACCTGTCATTGTATATTTGCTATCACATAGGGGGTTTGTTAGCCATAAAGTTAAGTGTAAAGAAAAAAAAAACGTTAAACAAAATAAGTCACCTACAACAAAAAATGAAAAAACACCAAAAAAATGTTTTAAGTCCCCAGCCCGCAAACACATATAAACGTAAATACACATTGGGTGCGCCTACCTGCAAAAACAAGGATCACGCCACACATGTTACATATCACCAAGGATGTCAGAGTGCGAGCAATAATTTTAGGGCCATCAATCACTGATAACACCAAACTGTTATCAGTGAAAAAATTGTATAAAAATCATTTTAGTACAGCGTTGCATGGTGGAATACATGATGTATAATATTGCACAGATATACTAAATACGGTTTGTTATAAAATGTGCCCTGACATAGTTTACTCTTACCCAGTTCACTGGCATGCTGATATAGTATACATTCCCTGAAGAAACATTGGGCACATAGACAGTAATTGCCAAGTATATTGATCAAACATTTTTTTTGTGGCTAACGGTTGTTTTTTTTTTCCTTTTTGTGCAAACAAAGTGAGTGGGAGAACTTGTAAGTTTTTTTCTCCTAAAATTTCAGTTATAAATCCTTATTCAAAGTTATATTAGAGGGCATATTAATGTTTTTATATGAGACATTTGTTTTGGTACACTTACATCACGTGCTCTTTTTTTTCTCTTTGTACAGGAATCAATCAAATGTCCGCAGGATGCACACAGCGGTTAAACTGAATGAAGTCATAGTCAAAAAATCTCATGATTCAAAACTTGTTCTTCTCAATATGCCAGGTCCACCTCGCAATAGGAAAGGAGATGAAAACTGTATCCTTTTTAAAAAAAAATCTTTTTAAGCTTTATGTGTTAGAAAAGTTATCAGTTTCTTGGTGCACATTAAACATCCAAAACAAATCCAGCACATAGCCTCCGGCATTATGCAGTGCCACTACATACTCCTTCACAGCAGCCTCCCAAAGAACCTCTGAAGCCCCTTAATTTACTGTGCCAATACTGAACATAAGCGTCATAGCTCAGACACACCAAGCCAACTACCACCCACACTGCAGTGCCTTTGTTAAGATTCCACAAGCTTTGAGTATTGAACTGTGATGGGTTTATTTGCGCTCCATACAGGAAGTCGGTGTATTGATTTAAAAAAATGTGGGTGGCTCCTTATGATGCTCAGGCACATGTTATGTTTGATTCACATTCTTTCCCTTAGCATAGGTGTACTTTAAAGTAGACATGTGCGATTCGTTTCGATCCGAATCGAAATTCGGACGAATTTTCAGAAATTCGGACATTCGGATGTATCCGAATTCCGAATTACAGACATAACGAATGCAAACGAATCCGAATTTCCATTTCCGAAATTCGGTAGCGGTAGTTCGAACGTTCGTTTCGTATTCTGTTCTTATTCGTTTCTTATTCGTTTCGTTCGTTGGAGCAAAGTGACATTAGAGAAGGAGAAAAATATTTTTTCCCCCTCAAATGTCACTTTGCTGCAAACGAACGAACTAAACGAATAAGAACAGAAAACAAAACGAACGTTCGAACTACCGCTACCGAATTTCGTCCGAATCCGAATTGACTTTCACACCCGAATCCCGAAAAACGAAATAACACAAATCCGAATTTAAAACAAAACTAAACTAAATGAATTTTTTGGCAGTGCACATGTCTACTTTAAAGGTAAAAGTGCACAACTGACTGGTTACAGTAGCTTCTTAAAAATAATGTATACTTGCTTAAAAGAACAAGGTAAACACATGACAGAGAATAGAGTCAATGTGCAGAAGAAATATTAGGACAAGGAGCAAAGATGTATACAAATGTACTGATATAAGTAAGGTATGAAGGGGTTGGCAAGGTACCAACATTTCTTTCCATATAGTAATGATTACTTTAATATTGTGTACTCCGTGTCTCCAGAGTTTCATTGTGTGCTGATTTGGTTTGAAAGGTAGGATAATTTCATCACACAGAGGGGCCCTTCTAGCCGTTGCATTAAGTAGGGGATCCCTTGAGGTGTACTTTTGCCAGAATAGTGCTGTAAGTAGTGAAAAGAAGGAGGGAGGAAAAAAGAAGGGGGGCAGACAAAGAGAAGGGGGTAAAAAGTTTGGGGTATTAAGGAGAAGGGTCTTCCAGATCTTATTCTACTAGTGCATTCAAATAGGATGCATTTTATGTTCAGTGTTGACCAGAATTTTGCCATTAGTACCATGTGCTCCATGGTTTAGGTATCTTGTACCCAATATAGTTGTTGTAGCCATGCCCAAATGTGAGAAGTCTGTAGGTAGCCCTAGAACAGCATGGAGACATATTTTGGCCGGCTTGGAAACACCTTGAAATCCCCTTGTTAAAGTCTTAAATCAAGGGGAAATCTAAGTAGGCCACCTATTGCTGTAGCCATTGGTCATTTCAGTGTGTAGATTTGAAAATCAAAAATATAAAACAATGTTTAGTGTTTCCGAATCGAAATTCGGACGAATTTTCAGAAATTCGGACATTCGGATGTATCCGAATTCCGAATTACAGACATAACGAATGCAAACGAATCCGAATTTCCATTTCCGAAATTCGGTAGCGGTAGTTCGAACGTTCGTTTCGTATTCTGTTCTTATTCGTTTCTTATTCGTTTCGTTCGTTGGAGCAAAGTGACATTAGAGAAGGAGAAAAATATTTTTTCCCCCTCAAATGTCACTTTGCTGCAAACGAACGAACTAAACGAATAAGAACAGAAAACAAAACGAACGTTCGAACTACCGCTACCGAATTTCGTCCGAATCCGAATTGACTTTCACACCCGAATCCCGAAAAACGAAATAACACAAATCCGAATTTAAAACAAAACTAAACTAAATGAATTTTTTGGCAGTGCACATGTCTACTTTAAAGGTAAAAGTGCACAACTGACTGGTTACAGTAGCTTCTTAAAAATAATGTATACTTGCTTAAAAGAACAAGGTAAACACATGACAGAGAATAGAGTCAATGTGCAGAAGAAATATTAGGACAAGGAGCAAAGATGTATACAAATGTACTGATATAAGTAAGGTATGAAGGGGTTGGCAAGGTACCAACATTTCTTTCCATATAGTAATGATTACTTTAATATTGTGTACTCCGTGTCTCCAGAGTTTCATTGTGTGCTGATTTGGTTTGAAAGGTAGGATAATTTCATCACACAGAGGGGCCCTTCTAGCCGTTGCATTAAGTAGGGGATCCCTTGAGGTGTACTTTTGCCAGAATAGTGCTGTAAGTAGTGAAAAGAAGGAGGGAGGAAAAAAGAAGGGGGGCAGACAAAGAGAAGGGGGTAAAAAGTTTGGGGTATTAAGGAGAAGGGTCTTCCAGATCTTATTCTACTAGTGCATTCAAATAGGATGCATTTTATGTTCAGTGTTGACCAGAATTTTGCCATTAGTACCATGTGCTCCATGGTTTAGGTATCTTGTACCCAATATAGTTGTTGTAGCCATGCCCAAATGTGAGAAGTCTGTAGGTAGCCCTAGAACAGCATGGAGACATATTTTGGCCGGCTTGGAAACACCTTGAAATCCCCTTGTTAAAGTCTTAAATCAAGGGGAAATCTAAGTAGGCCACCTATTGCTGTAGCCATTGGTCATTTCAGTGTGTAGATTTGAAAATCAAAAATATAAAACAATGTTTAGTGTATTGTAGACTCTTAGTGTATTATTCACCACAATATTTGTTGTGTACTGCATTTGAAGAATGGTAAGAACGTCAGAAGACATTTCACTCTCTTGATGTTTGTCACCGGCAGTTTTTTTTTCTTTCAGCATTTTCGTTTGTGTTGTTATGCTCCTGAGTTGCTGTTTTGCGCAGATATGGAATTTTTAGAGGTCCTCACAGAACATTTGGACCGAGTTATGTTAGTTCGTGGTGGAGGACGAGAAGTCATTACCATTTATTCATGAAGACAAGAACCCAGATGAAGTTTTTGCTGCACTTAGCAGGAGCCTTCGAACCTCTCTCCAAATTCAAGAGGTGGTACAGAAACCAGGAGAGGTGGTAGGGAGGCATATGGTCAGTGCTCAGAAACTTCACTTGCTTCCACCATTCCCCTCTAATGCCCTCCTTACATGTGAACTGCAGCACCAGATCTTCCATTCCAGCACAAGTGCAACTGTTCCTCATACCTTTATCAGAGTGCCACTGATGAAGTTTATATATGAATCTTTACATGAAGTCTGTGTACCTTTCTTAAACTGAGCCGCACTGCTTAAGACGCTATCGATACTGGCCCTTTTGTGCATCCTGTGATCCACTGTTCCACCGATCTCTCCCTGACACAGACTTGGAGAACACATGGGTTGTACTGGCAGAAATCAGGAGATTCCCCCTCATCTTCACCATAGGGTGATAAAGACCAATCTCATTGATTAAAGCATTGGTGTGGCAAGATAAGGGAGAGAGGGGGGTATTCACCAGCATGCTTTATCGTTCCAAATGTTCCTCTCTCTATGCCCTTTTCTTGAACACCGCCATTTTCTCCTCGGCTTCAGCAATTCAATTTGTCGGAATTTGGGGAACAGCAGAGACAATGGTTACATGAAAAAAAAATGTATTCTCTTCATTCAGACTGCACGTTACCCTAAAAGAAGGGCAATTGGAGTGTTAAGGATTTGAAAGCAGCATTCAAAGCTGTGTAGAAGACCACTCAGCTGTGCAGGAAATCGAGAAAGGGCTGTCTTAACATATTGTCTGATGCCGAGGAGCATGTTGCAATAATAATAATCTGATGCAAAAAAAAAAAAAAAAAACAAGAAAAAGAAAAAAAAATTGTATCTGCCTTTTACTTTCAACCCTTTGCTTTATAGGCTTGCCTTGGATGAACTGTGCCAGAGGAATGGTGCACAGTGATAATACCAACATTCTAGACAAGCAAACTGAGCCAACAGTTTGTGTTATTCTAGATCAGTGGCAGGGACACCACTGCACCTTTCAGAGACTGTGAGCTAATCCCACTATTTCACCCTGCATGGCCTAGGATTTAAAAAAAAAAAAAAAAGCTGTTTCATTCATCTCATGCTACCCCAGTCATCATTATTTCAGATGTGATTTGGGCTTGCTTTTTGCCCTTTCCCTCTGCACATTCAAGTCCTTGTTTCCCCGTGACAGATCTGGCAAGAACATATTCACTAGCAGATTGGCTGATGTCCTGAATTGATCTGTGATTATGTCAGATGGAAATCAATTAAAATGATATAAGGCCGGTATTGTCCTTGCACTCTTGAAGCCTCACCTTTGCGTTAGCATTTGTCCATCTTGAAGGGTTATTCTTCTCTCGAGAAGCCGGTCTTCCAGAATTGGTCAAACTGCTGCCTTGTGTTTCAATTCCTAGAGCCCTCATTTTAAGTTTTGGTTTCCATATTGTGACACACAGTTCTTTTTTTCGGTGAGCCCCACTTTCTATTAGCGGGCGCCACACTCTTAAATGAGCACTCCAATGAAATGCAGTTGAGGTGTGAGAAATCATTTATAGTGCCATGTCAATAGAGCTGTGACTTTCAGCTATATGTGGCATTGTGTGTGTTCGACACCAAACGCCACGTGTATATAATTTTTTTTTAAAATA
>NW_017306645.1:825711-838901 GCF_000935625.1 Nanorana parkeri | reverse complement strand
TATATATATATATATAATATCATTTGTATGCTTATATAGTGTTTTATTTTTGATTCTGGTGGTTTCATGTTTAAAAATGAAGAGTGTAGTGTTTGCTATAAACGTACTCTGTCCTCAACCTCGTGAGATACTGTTTTACACACTGACCACATGGGCCCAGCATAAAAAACAACTGCATGACACCATCCTCTGATATATCCAACTGATCTTTTTATTTATTGTTTGAAAAGCAGATGAACTTGAATCGAGGTTCCCCTCTTCATTCTGAGTTTGAGCCACAGATGTAGTGAGTCCAGTGTCAAAAATCCATGTGACTGTGTGTGAAGTAAGGAATTCACCAGCTTTGCATGCTTGTGATTTCAAACTAGAGTTGTTGTTGTTTTTTTATTAGGCTGTTATATGTGCAAAGATGTACCTCACTCATAACAGCATACTGACTTACTAAATTCAAGGTGGCAAGGTTTAGGCAGCTGTGCTTTACTCATTTAGTATAGCCAGTGACGTAATGTTGGTCTGACTGGGAAGAATCCTTGAGTTTTTGCTACTTAAAGTGCCTCGAAGAGTGAAAAACTGGTTCTGTTTTTGCTCCAAATGATGTCCACAGAGAGGTTATGGCAACAAAGTATTGGCAATTAATTACAATCTAAAAAGCATCTTTGTTTACATCTGGTAGAATAGGATGAAAAGTATAACGTTTACAGAAATACAGTGGTACCTCTGTTCACGAACTTAATTTGTTCCACAATTCTGGTCACAAACTGAAATGGTCACAAACCAAATCAAATTTCCCCATAAGGTTCAATGTAAATTAGGTTAATCCATTCTGACCCCTACGAACGTGGTCGCGAACCCATTTTGGTCGCAAACAGAATCAAATTTTCCCATAAGGTTCAATGTAAATGAGGTTAATCCATTCTGAACAAATATCTAAATTCATTACCGCTCTACACTTTCTTTTTACCTCCATGCTTGCTCTGCACTTTCTTTGGAGCCATGCTGGATTGAATAATACTGTACAGTACTGAATGTGCTAAAAAGCAAACAAAAAAAAGCTTCACAGCAAGCGTGCACAGGTCTGTCTGCGACCGCGATCTCGACTAAAGGAAGCCACGATCACATGTCAGAGTGAAGAAGATGGCCGCGGTCGTGTTCGTCACCCGATTTGGAGTTTGTGAACGGAAGCAAAATGTTGCTGAACTTCCTGTTCGCGAACCGAAATGTTCGGGAACAGAAGTGTCCGTGAAATGAGGTATAACTGTAATTGTTTATTCATTAACAGCTATTTCAAAAGAAGAACCACTTCCATTCAAAAGGTTGAGCCGAGAAGCTGTTGTCATTCTAAAATTCTGAGCATAGAACTTCCCTGTCCTGGCAATGTTAGCCCAGCATAGGCATATGTGGGACTAATACAGAGTGCGGTGACTGACAGGACAAGGAAGGGAATTGCCTTGGCAAGGATTACACAGTTAAAGGCCAATTCTACTTGGTTAATAAAGCAGTCCAGGTCCATTGAGGGCAGAAATGTAGAAGGTCAATGTCTTACTTGTGTAATTGTGGTTACTTGTTTCCCAGTGGCAGTAAAAAAACAAACTACACATCAGCCCTGGTAAACAATGAAGAAATGACCCTTGCTATCTGTGTTGAAGCGACAGTTCCATATGCCCCCAGTCAAATCTAGATATTTTCATTCAGCAGGAAGCTTGAGCTTTGCTGATTGGACAGCTCTAGATCTGACTCAGGAGGGGGTATGCTGCAAAGAGCTCACTGCTTCCACACAGAGAGCATCAGTCCTTGCTGCAGTGTATACTGGGGCTATTTTCTTTTGCCAACATTTACACAAGACTTTGACCATATACCTTCTCACCGTACCCCTCAATGTATCTGGACTGCTATTTAGCACAGTGCAATTGAGATTTAAGTAACACTTCCCCCAAAAAAATCTCCCACTGCTTCACACTTAAAAGTAAAAGTTTGCATCCAGTGATTAACCCTCATCGGATTTTACAGAAAAAGGAGTGTACTGTAAAAAAAACAAAAAAACAAACAAAACTGGTGACTTGTCGACGGAGAAACCAAAATGCTGGAATAAATGGATAAACTTGCTAATACTTGGTATTTCTGTAGGGCAGGATCTGGGCACACACTTTTTTGCTTCTATGCAGACATATCAGGGACCTTTGAGAAAATGTTATTTTGGTACCAGATATTACATCTCTAGGAATAAGGACAAGATTTGGGCACTGCTCAGCCCCTGGTTCTGAGTCACAGACCTAATGCTTTACAATACGAAGCAGGACATCTCCTCAGAATTCTTCCAGCTATCCTATGCTGCTGAACATATATATATATATATGTTACGTATTTATATATTTAGGGAGGGGAGGGAATAAGGAACTTGATGCTATCATGGCAGCTAAGATACGGGCAGGTGGGAAATTGAATAGTATTTCAAGAAGTTGCACTATGAAATCCAGACTAACCTGGTAGACACAGCCTAATTCTAGTAGAGGTAAAGGACTCCCAAAAGCTTGAAGTTTTGATTTGACTCACTTTGTGCTATATACGGTATATATATATTTAAAGACACACACATGCACGCATATTAGATATCTATATATGTGTTTTGAGAATACACACAACCAATGTGATTGACAAGTCCCTGATGCACTCTATGTTTTACGTAAGTCCAAGTAACCTAGCAAGTGTGCTATTTCCCTAGATGGCTAGTAAAGAAAATGCTTTAACCTTTAGTTTCTAACTATGAATATAGATTTAACCCATGTACAGATACTCCTGTTCCAAACCAAATGAAACACTGCTACATACTGGCTGCTTTTTTATTTATGTACCTTAAAATAGTTTCATGTTTTGTGTAGTTTTTTTGCAGTGTTGTTTTCATTGTGGTTGAATGCTACCTTACTTATTCATACAGCTTTAATGTGCCGATTTCATTTGTTTTGAGACTCCTGTCAGCACAAAATGCAATAAACTTAATTTTATTAAACCCTTTCCCTCTTGTGTTGCGTTTTGCCCTTGTACCGTTTTTTCTTTCTTATTGAAAAACTCCTGATCCAGTGCAGCCAACTGGAAAACTCCTCTTGATCCAGTGCCTTGGTGCAGTAACTTTCCTTTATTGGACCTTCCAAAGCCGAGGCAGAAACTGACATTTTGGGGGTGATTTACTAACCTAAACACACGCACGCACCAGGTGCGTGTGATTTTCACACAGCAAAACGTATTTATCAACCAAAAAGTCTCTAAAAGCATATTTCCACTAATGCCATATATGGAAAAATCACGCACATGATGCATATATAATGCTGCTTCACAGTTTAGACAAAAATGGTTAGCTCATGCATTTACATTCCTGCATTCATCAACCCAAGCAACACAACATAGAGCTAATTTACACAACATCACCTTGCAATTCATGCTTGGCTTTGCACAACACACCTGCTGGGTGTGTACACACTACAAAGGTGTTTAGATTCCACCCATAGATCATGTTGGGAGGGAACACACTACAGAGGTGTATACATGTTCGTGGTGTGTTTATAAGGTTAGTAAATCAACCCCTTTAAGTTACACATAGTGGACTTTCTTCACAACTGAAATTCGTGTTAACAAGAAATGCTGAAAGAATATAATGCTGCTGTAGCATATTGACAGTTTAAGAAATTATGACCGCTTTGGTATATCTTTGGAAGTAAACTACTCCATTGGAGCTCCATTGCTGTGGAAGAGTGATCAATGGGTATAAAAAAGCACCCATAGCACCAGTGGAAAAAACAAATGCCAGATTTCAATGTTAAATGGATAAGTGACACATATGTATTAGTTCCTACAGACAGCATAAAACTCCTTATGACAGGGAAGTAGCTACCTCCTGAAGCAAGATGTTGGCCCAATAATGAAGCAATCATGTAAGCCCTAGCACATGCACAGTAGGTTTATCGTGGCTGTGTACAGATCGCATGCAGTGCAGCCCCCCACCACGGTTTCTAACAGTTACAACAGTCCTTTTTGGTGAAGAAATGCTTCTTCGCACCTGTAGCAGACCGGAGATTGGTTCTCTGGAGCGTAGGTATAATTAAAAGTTGCTCACTCCCGAGAAAGTCTAATCAAACTAAATGCTTTAGTAGGAAGCGTTTAGCTGCTGCTATCCTGAGTGGTGAGCAGTGCCCATACATGCAGATCATAAACAGTGGTGTAGAGCACTATTGCATGCGAGTGTTTTTAAACTGGTGTCCCACCTGTAAAAGCCAGTTCAGATACCAAGTACCGTACTCGGTACAAGTACATGTACAGATACTTTTCCAGCTACTAGACTAGAGAAAAACCTCAAAAGTTAGAAGGTAGCTGTCATTTTTAAGGAGCACACGGAGCTCCTGGGATTTGTACATTCCTGTTTTAATGTATGGGTTTTTTTTAAATAAATGTATATAAGTGATGCACCATACCATTTTTTCAAGTACAAGACTAATGATTTCAGGACAGTGGTGGAGCACCAGAGCCAGGTCCCAGCTGCAACCTCTGCGACCCTGGTAGTTCTCGTGAAAATGCCAAGTATTGGCACTGGTATCTGAACATCCCTGTATCAGTTTTGAGGAGTACAAGAGTGGATCACAGGAAAAAAAAAGACAGAGAGAAGGTTCTTGTGTTGTATTCCAAAAACAGATTGTACAGGTAAGATCAAAATCATTTTGTTTTCTTGTTTGTGCATCACAGGACACAAGGAGTTTATTCTGGAATGGATGGGATGTCGGAGCAGACAACACAACAAACAGCTACAGGCCTGAGAAACACAAACCTCAATAGGTACCCTACTAGGGATGCACCGATACTTTTCAGATACCAGTGCAGATACTTGCCATTTTCATAAGAACTACCAGGGTAGCAGCGGTTGCAGCTGGGACCTGGCCCTGGTGCTCCACCACTGTCCTGAAATCATTAGCCTGTATTGTTTTAGAAAAACTGCCACATGACCATAAACAAAAATGTATCAGTACTTGTACTTGCAAAAATTTTATCGGTGCATCACTTATTTATAAAAACAAAATTATACATTAAAACAGAGATGTACAAATCCCAGGAGCTCTGTGTGCTCCCTTTCTGACTTTTGAATTTTTCTCTAGCCTAGTCTTGGAGCTCGAAAAGTATCTATACACTTGTACTTGTACCGAGTACGGTACTTGTATTGGTGCATTCCTATTACCTATAACAGCTGGGGCATAGAAGTCAGAGGGCAGCCTGATGAACATTAAGGATGAAGCTAACGTCCACCTGGTAAAACTAGACAAAAGTGTGCCTGGTGCCAGGAGGCACCCTTGCAGATTTGGGAAAATGCGATTTGACCCCGGAAAGCCCAAGAAGCATTAACATTCCGGTTAGGATAAGCTATTAAGAAGAGGGAGATACATTTCTTAAGGGTGTTTAGGAGCAGAAGATGGGGGGCTGGTAGGACTATGAACTGGTTCCCAGATAGCAAGGATAACTTGCCACAAACTTGTGTCGGGGTTAAATTGTAATTTTGTTAACTTGCTGCACACATTCCTGGCAAGTTGTAGACTTGCAGAACACTTGCAGCACAATTTCTAGTTGACACTTTTTGAATTTGTAGCAAATTTGCTTGGCAAGTCTACAGCAAGAGTCCTGCAGGTCTTCGCAAGAGCTCTGCAAGCTCGCTGGTCTGGAGACTTGCAATGCAGACATGCTGTAATTGTGCAACAAAATTGTGAAGCTTGGCAAGTCTGCAAGAGTTTAGCAAGTCATTTTCAAACTTGTAGCACAATTTCTTGCTATCTGGGTTAGGGTGGAAGACAGAGACCACCTTAGGAAGAATGGAGGCCAGCATGAAACAATGGTCTTTGGGACAGGAGGTCAGACTACATCTGTACCACAGACTTCCTGGCCAGTTGGGAGCAGTAAGGATCAAAAGAATGCCAGCAATGTCAAGCCTGCAAAGGAGGTGAAACCAGAGTTGCAGAGGAAGGAAGTAATGCATAAGATTGGTGACTGAGGGATCAGTTCAGCCTATGCATCCACTGCAGAGGCACAGGACAGCCTGGTCCTGGCAACAAACCTGTCCAATTTATTGTTAAACCTAGATACCGGGAGGTCTGCGCCGGGCCTTCCAAAGTTATGACAAACGGTCTGAAACATATTTGGGTGAAAGAATCATTCCCCAGTTCCAGATATCAGCTACTGAGTAAGTTCACCTGTCAATTTTCTACACCTGGAATGCATGCAGCAGACAGAGCCTTAACGCAGTTACGTCCAACCAAAACCAGGTCCACTTCTCTGACCTGCATGACTGCTGGAGCTTCCCTGATAGTTGGTGCAGGTCACAGCTGTGGTCTTGTCCAGCTGAATCCTGGTTGGGTGGCTCTGTAGGGACGACCAAATCGCCCTGAGCTCTGGAATGTTGATCTGAAGACGAGATTCCTCCGTTAGGTCAGATTGGATAGCGACCAGGCCAAGGCAAGCCTGGTCTTGCTCGACAAGTAAATGAGGAGGGTGGAGGCCTGAGTCTGCTAGACTCACAGCCACAATGCTGAGCTGCAAAAGCATGGAGTGAAACTGCATAGGTGACCATCGCAAAAGGAGAGCATCAAGCCCAACCACCTTCTTGCTAAAACAAACAGTTGGGTGAATGTCCAAGACTAGGCCTTGGTACTCCAGCCAATGAGAGGGTTCCACTGTTTGACTTCTGGAGATTCAGGACCCATCTGAAGCACTGCAAAGTTTGTAATGTCAAGTGAATGTTGGTTGATAAGGCTTGTGTCGACTGTTCGCTGAGGAGGTGGTTGTCCAAGCACCCTACTATGGGAATCCCCGGAAACCGAAGCAGAGCTAAAACAGGAGCTAGCAGCTTAGTGAAGACCCAAAGTGCAGTGGACAGGCGGAATGGAAGGCCAACAAACTGGTAGTGCTGCATGTCCACAGCAAAATATAGGCAGTATTGAGGAGCATAAAAAAAATTGGATGTGCATATATGCATCCTTAATGTCCACCCGTGCAGTGAATTCCTATATCATCTGTGCAGAAGGTGCAAAAGTAGGAGCATGTGGCAGCTTGGAGTGTGCAATGATGAGTGGTATATGTGCTGCATGGTGTCCCCCACAGAGAGCTGTACAGGTGCTCTAGGGATTACCATGGCCTAAGGTAGAGTAACAGGTTGCAAATTCATGTAACAAAATCACCAACAGCGCTAGTATTAGCAAGCCAAGCAGGGTCTTTAGGGACAGGGCTCCATTGAAATGAACCGCTGCCCTGAACCTGTACAGGAACCTGCAGCAACTACACAAAGTGTCAAGGTGAGTACCCAGCACAAGATCCAGTGTCCTAAATAAATTACAAGTTGGCCCTACATCTTTCCAGCAGGGTCCAACTGAGAAGGAGAGAACTGATCTAGATAGCTGTTAGCTGCCAGTGTGGCTGTGAGCAGATTAGGGAAAACTTGCTAGAAGATTCCTGAACACAACAGTAAAGAAAATAGAAGACATTTTTGTGAACGAGTCCCGAGTAATTGGCACCACACCCCTGGTAAATCAATAATAATAAAAAGTGTGTATATGGGGTTTTTAAGGTGCCAGATCCAAGAGATTACAACACCATTAGTTTCAAAAAATCTTTATTATATAAAAAGGTTAGAAACCATAAAACAAAATGAGTACATGCATGCTTTCTTCATTATAATGGGTAATTGTACACACGCACATACATATATGTGGGTGTGTATGTATGTATGTACATATATGTATTGGCACATATAGATGGGTCCATCTTATAATAAAGAGTGTTCTTTTTCAACAATACAGCCTTAACAGACCCATATCCTTTATTAACTATTTCCCTGTATGACACACACATTTTATTTCACTTCTCAATATCTTTAACTTTTTCATCTACTATTCCACCTCGTTTTGGTTAAATACGTAGACATACAGATTCTCTATGCCCCAGAGATTCAGCCTTTATTTACCACAGGCACACACATATACATGACAATCCAGGTTGTGAGGTGACACCCTTAGATGATACTTCTATTGAGATGCCGTTCTTGCGGTTCTTTCTCTTCATCTCCCCTCCCACCCTTTTTTCTGATAGGCCGGCTCGGCTCTATCCACGCCCATTCCCCTAAACACAGCCCCTAAGTGGGAGTGCCTTTTTAGACCCGACTCCCCCACCAATTACATTTATCTGAACAGCGGTTGACTCCTCCCAGCTGTCAGAGTTAAATACCGGCAAGATATCCCGCCACCCTCACTGTACCACTCATTCAGGCTTCAAAAAGAGGCAGAGCCTCGAAACGCGTAGCCGCTGTCATTTGGACACTGTCCTTGTCCTTTTTCTTTTCATCCTCCCTTGCTTGTGACATTTTTTGAGATACCGCTCGCACAGACCCCCGAGGTCCCTGAACGGTACAGCACTGACATCACCTTATACACCTGACACCGCGGCTCAGCCTGGCCAGCTGAGACCGCGTTGTTCAACGACTATCCATCACAGCTCTCAGACTGTTCCTCTGCATATACTCCCGGCATCGTAAGACCAGCTCACATGCGATATGCTGACAACGGTAACGTGAGTCTTCTTCACAGTAGTGGCGCTCTTTCATTGTGTGATTTTATCCAAAGAGTACCAGCAGAGGACCGAACCCCCAGGGTAATAGGAATGGGAGTGATAACCAGACATAGGTACTTCCATGAAAAATTCTCCTAGACCAAATAGATGAGGGGAAGATAGTAACTAACATTTAGCAGGACCCAAAAGTGGCCAGAGTCTCATACCCCAACTAATAAGGTTCCAAAGAACCAATAACAATAGTTTAAGGAGTCACCCCTTAAATGCCATTACAATGCTCAAATTGAAGAAACCATATAATATTCAAAGGCAATGGGGAAAAAACAAAACTGACCTTGGGTCCAACACTTGTGATCAAGTTGTATCGCTGGATTAACAGGAACATATAGTCACTGCCGGGCCACCAATGTCCACGAGGCTGCGATTGCAGCCGCATCTGGGCAACGGCGGCCCAGGCGGGTGTTAAAACGGCACCCGACGCGGTGACGTCATGGCGTGAAGGAGGTCACACCCCTCCGCCAATGGGCATCAAGCAACGGACACTCCTAAACCGCTCTAAAGTCTCCCCCCAACACCCCAGAATGAAAAGGTGGGACTACGAAATTGTCAACTCAGTGACAGATGGAATAGGTAGAAAACCAGAGATTGGCCCACCAAGGGTCAGAAATAGTACAACAAAAAAGGGGGTGGGTGGTGGAGTGGGATTAAGCACCTATTTTTTTAATCCCCCTCTTGTTGTACTCTCTCTGGTTTTCTACCTATTCCATCTGTCACTGAGTTGACAATTGCGTAGTCCCACCTTTTCATCCTGGGGTGTTGGGGGAGAATTTGGAGCGGTTGAGGAGTGTCCATTGCTTGATGTCCATTGGCGGAGGGCCGGGACCTCCTTCACGCCATGACGTCACCGCGTTGGGTGCCGTTTTAACGCCCGCCCAGATGCGGCTGGAATCGCGACCTCGTGGACACCAGCGGCCCAGGAGTGACTATATGTTCCTATTAATCCAGTGTTACAGCTTGATCACGTGTTTTTGGACCCAAGGTCAGTTTTGTTTAACCCCCTTCCACATTGCCTTTGAATATTATATGGTTTCTTCAATTTGAGCATTGTAATGGCATTTAAGGGGTGACTCCTTAAACTATTGTTATTGGTTCTTTGGAACCTTATTAATTGGGTTATGAGACTCTGGCCACTTTTGGGTCCTGCTAAATGTTAATTACTATCTTCCCCTCATCTATTTGGTCTAGGAGAATTTTTGATATAAGAACCTCTGTCTGGTTATTACGCCTATTCTTATTACCCTGGGGGTTCGGTCCTCTGCTGGTACTCTTTGGAGTCTGGGTACTGTCTCGTTGGTCCAGCCGGGTACACATGGATTGCTTTCTGAATTAGTAGGTGATACCACTATGACTATATCATAATTAAACTGATTTGGATATTATCCCTTCTGGCTATATTCATTTGTCTTGTGGTTATTCAGATTTCCTCCATCTCCAGAGGAAGTGCTTGGAGCGCAAAATGCATTGAGAACATAAACTACTCCTTCACCTTTTAAAGAAGAGGCTGCTTTATGCCGCAGTTGCACCGACCGCCACCACTGTTTTTGTTGTTGTAAAGGGGTATATCCCAATACGCTTGGGAGGAGAAATGTCTTTATTCAGGGTGCTGCCAATCCAAAACAGCGCATTCTGCACTAAGGATTAAAAGGTCTTGGAATGCTTCTTTCTTTACTGAACCCATGTTGGTGACCTCCAGGAGATTCTGCATAGGCACATCCAGTGCAATGCATTCCCTGACCGAATCAACAAGCTCATCGATTGCATCTTCTGAAATTCAGGGAGGGAATATCCTTCTGTGAGGATACATCTGAATTAGAGGTGCGCACCTCCACCTCAGCCCCACCCTCTTCCTCACCTTGTAAAAAGGCGGATACTAGCGATACATCAAACAGGGAGTCCGGGAGTGATGGAGGACTACACTTGCATCCCTTGCGACTAGTCTCTCCAATATGGGCCGACAACTGACCCATAAAATAATGTATAGAGGCTATAACCTCCTCCGAGCTGACGCATCAGGGACCCTAGTTTGAGCGACAGATGCATTTGGAGATATGCAAACTCAGCTATGGGCTATCAAATCCAACCTTGCCCAAAGCTGATGAAGAGCTAGCTACCCCAGTACCCATACACTTTTTCCCTGCCATAGTTAGGGGCCTCAAACAGGTACCCATGAAACTACACCAAGGGTTAGGAGGGTCCTCACAGTAGTTACAGTTGTCCTGGTACCCAGCAGACACTGCATGATCGCAAAGGGAGGTTGATGATCCAGCTTCCCCACTATACACGTGCCGATCAGAAGATGCCCGACTCTGCCCCTGGAGATGCAGGCCCCAGTCCCACCTTATGCTGTGCAGAGCCATCCCTGGATGCTACTACACATGTGCCAGCCAGCTGAGGATGATCATAGATGGCCAGAACCAGCCAAGGATCCCAAAAGGCCAGTGGCGACCACAGCAAAACCTGCAAGCCAAGTGGGGGTGAGCACAAGGAAGTCGCAAAAGCTTTAGCTTTTATGCAGCAAGCAAAAGCACATTGGGGGGCAGCAGATGGGGGAATAGCCTGCAGTTAACCCAAGGCGTTGCACCAAGTACCAAGGTGGGCGCCAAACACAGGATCCAGTGTGCAAAGGAACATTACAGGTGGGCTCCGCTTTTTCAGACCAGTGGGGTCCAGGCACAGTCCCTGAAGCAACAGCTATGGGGTAGTCGCTGTGGCTGGACGCAGTCAGAAGAACTTGAAGGAAGAATCTGCCGCAGTAGAAAGATGCCCATAACCTACGGTCACTAGCACAAAAAAAACACCTGATGATTTGCTGTAGAGGGTGGGGTTATATAAGGGTCCTGAAAGCCCTGGCCAGTGTGTGTGAGAAATTCTGAGCTGTGTATCCAGTGCCATTTTCTGTAATCTCAGATTGTAACTAGTCCTCCCATTTCTTTTTTTTTGCCCTACAGAATAATTAGTTCCTATACTGTGGAGATTACACAGTGGGAGAGTTTAAGTAGTTCAACCAAACATGCCAATACCATCCAGCCAACAAAAATGCTGCCTGTTCTCTGCTCACAGTAAGACAGCCGAGTGAAGGTACATTTTTTTTCTTTTCTACTTGCAGGCTATTTAAAAGGGATAGAACATTGGGAAATGTGCGTTTATTGCAAAGATATATTTGTGTTTGTTCTGACAAAACTGTGGCATGACACAAGTAACAACACACTTACAAAATAGCAGGAGAGAGGATTAGAGTGGGGATAGTACTGCATTAAACACCTAATTCCTAACAAAATAATCCCCATTCATTTCGATGGCCATGTTCACATCCAATCGTTTTGTCGCTTCAAGAAAAAAAAAAACACCCTTTTGGCACATTCTGCACTTCTTGGCACCATTGGCTTCAATGTAAAGGCTCAAAACCGCGTTTGCTGCATTTTTCCACATTTGCCCATTCACATCTATGTGTCAAGAGTGGCTCGCAAAACCACATCACTATGTACGCACATAAAAATTTGTAAAATCGCACACTATACAAGACACATATTTCATGTCGCTCAGGTGTGACTGCAGGCTTATGTAGAGGAGACGATATTAAGGATAATATGAAAATGTTATAATGAAAAAGGTAAGATTTTTAAGTGTGCAAGCATGCACAACTCTCAATTTGAGTGTCTGCAGACAAAAGAAAAGATACTTTAGTTAACAGACAGGCGTTTATTGTAATATTTTTAGTGTTAATATTATAATGTAAGGCTTTGAAAACATGGCAGCAGCAATATAACATTATCCAACACAGATATTCCCCAAGTTTCTGGATGGACTTCAAACATGGAACATTTAACTAGGCCAACTGCACTGTAACGAGCTCCAGTAGTATGGCAATGGTAGCACACCAAAAGGTGACTATATGAATAGAGCAGTTACAGTCTTAAGGTGCCCATACACTGCTCGATTCTCGTACGAGAATCGCGGGAAATCCCGCGATCGTACGAGAATCGAACAGTGTGAACGAAGACGTGCGACCGTTTCTACTGTACGGTCGCACATCTTTTGTCTAAGGAGCATGTTAGAAAACCAGCCGAGAATCGTATGATTTTCGGCTGGTTTGAACAGTGCTCGGGAGACAAATGACGAACGGGCCGGCGTGCGCACGCTGCCCGTTCAGCATTGCGGCCATCGGAAGCCCACCCCTCAGGGGGGCGGGCTTGCGATGATCGAGAGTGCGATCTGCCTGTCCAAGATGGGCAGATCGTACATTTTTTTAATCACTTTACAACCATCGCAAGACTAAGGTCTTGCGATGGTTGTACAGTGTATGGCCACCTTTACATTGTCACTCTCCAAATTTCCAAAGCCTCGAAACACAAATCCCTATCCATCTACAAAATAACGCCATCTTCTTGTAGCCCTCTACATTTTGATATGCCAAAAGCCTCAATCATGTTTACAAGAACTAAATGTCAGCATGTCAGACTTTTCTGATGACACACATAAGCCACAGATTTACAATGCAGTGTTTAGAGAGTTTCCTTAAAAATAGAACTATGGGGTGTTTTTTT
>NW_017306645.1:798241-821625 GCF_000935625.1 Nanorana parkeri | reverse complement strand
AGGTGCCCATACACTGCTCGATTCTCGTACGAGAATCGCGGGAAATCCCGCGATCGTACGAGAATCGAACAGTGTGAACGAAGACGTGCGACCGTTTCTACTGTACGGTCGCACATCTTTTGTCTAAGGAGCATGTTAGAAAACCAGCCGAGAATCGTATGATTTTCGGCTGGTTTGAACAGTGCTCGGGAGACAAATGACGAACGGGCCGGCGTGCGCACGCTGCCCGTTCAGCATTGCGGCCATCGGAAGCCCACCCCTCAGGGGGGCGGGCTTGCGATGATCGAGAGTGCGATCTGCCTGTCCAAGATGGGCAGATCGTACATTTTTTTAATCACTTTACAACCATCGCAAGACTAAGGTCTTGCGATGGTTGTACAGTGTATGGCCACCTTTACATTGTCACTCTCCAAATTTCCAAAGCCTCGAAACACAAATCCCTATCCATCTACAAAATAACGCCATCTTCTTGTAGCCCTCTACATTTTGATATGCCAAAAGCCTCAATCATGTTTACAAGAACTAAATGTCAGCATGTCAGACTTTTCTGATGACACACATAAGCCACAGATTTACAATGCAGTGTAGATCCACCCAGCTGCGCGAGTGACAGCTGGCTCTGCCTATCTAGAGGCTGCTGTACGTGGCCCAACCGTTCCGCCAGTCAGGGCTGGAGGATCGGAGAATCCCTGCAGGGAGCCATGACCGACAGTCACGGCTCTCTGCAGGGACATGATCAAGAAGTGGGCAAGCAACGGTATGTGTTCGCTCACTTCCCGATCTATTGAGCCAACGTGTGACAGTTCCATTGTCACACGTCGACTCGAACTATGAGTGAAAATCACTCACCTCATAGTTCTCCTTTAACAGACATGTATGCTGTGCAATTTTACTGTAAGACATAGCAAACATGTACCCATACAAAAGGCGCACATATAATTGCTATGACAAGTAAAATACATTCCAATCATTGGTCTGGCAAACCAGAAGTAACGGTACATATTTAGGCCTGTGTAGACATCTTCCATCTTTGTGAAGACATCTTTTCCCCGTCTCATGGATGTTGCAGAGCACATTCTGCTTGATTACCATTCAAGCCGCCATATTTCACATTTTCCTATCTTACATGCATATAATAAACATTCACAATCAATGCATCGATTCCATGTAATATCAATAGCATTTATACCATGGTGCCGCCCGACTACATTTACATGCATAGGTGACAATGTAACATATTTGTATACTTTGCATGCGCATTTACCGTGTGTCTGGCATCACTGTGCATGCCTGCTCTTGGCATGTATGTGGTCTGACATCATGTTTTCTCTCCATTTTTGTGTTCCAGGTAGGATTAGCTCACTACTTTCACATGCGTGTGTATGAAATGATTGAAGTGTGTGTGTGTGTATGAAATGATTGAAGTGTGTGTGTGTGTGTGTGTATGAAATGATTGAAGTGTGTGTGTGTGTGTGTGTGTATGAAATGATTGAAGTGTGTGAGTGTGTGTATGTATGTATGAAATGATTGAAGTGTGTGTGTGCGTGTTTCAGTGGCAGAGAATAACAAAGGAGCAGAGAAGCTGACAAATAGGGAAAATGTAGTACTGCCGAGATTGTGTATGATGTACCACAAGGGTTTGCAGAACATTCCCCGGCTGCTGATAATAAAACAGGCAGAGGGGAATTGATCAAAACTGGAGCAGCTGTGCATGGCAACCAATCAGCTTCTCTTTATTCAGTTAAGATTTGAAAATGAAAAACTGAAGAGAGAAGCTGATTGGTTGTCATGCACAGCTGCTCCAGTTATGATAAATTCCCCTCTTCGTGTTCTGAAAAGGAGAGCCGGAAGAAGGGATTGAACACTGAGAAGGATAGCAAAGGAAGCATGCTCACAGAGAGTTAAGCTAAAAGGATGCAAGGATCTTCTGATGCTCGACAGGAAAGTAGCATATTCCTCCCGTGATGGACTACAATGGCAATACAAATGAATAAACTAAACATGAGATTGTAGTCCATCAGAGGAGCGAGCTTGGAGCGGTGGCTACTTTACAACACACACAGGGACCATGGGGAACAAAAGTAGCCCCCCTCCAGAAGGAAGGACAGTGTCAGCACCAATTCAGAGATGATTTGAGGATCTACAGCTGAGTGATATACACATAAGATACATTTTTGTTAATAGTTGAGGTACCTGAATGTATTTAAGATTTAACTCCTGAGTTTAGTGTCACGTTAAGGAGGAGAGTAGAGGCTATTTGATTAACCCTGTCTGTACCATGCTGGCAATTTCATTATCAGTTGTAAACTAGATTTGAACACTGTCTGTGCTAACAAAGGGTAAAACCCTTTCAAGGAATTGTGTGTTATTGAGACAAAGCTCAGTCCGACTCTACAGTTTCACTCAGAGAGTAGCTTGCACAAAGACCTTCACCAAAGAGACATCTAAAAAGGTAAATATCATTAAAAAAATGTTGTTTATGGGGGGGCGTGACCGGCCATGGTGGTGTGAAGACGTGCAGACAGGGGCTCTGCTACACCGGGGCTCTTATTCAGTGACTTTCTAGCCTTTTAGGCTGCTCTCATCCCCTGTGCCCGACGACGGTCGGGACTCACCCGGTTCCCCTGCTTCCTCCGTCACCCGGGACATTGCCCCATATTTTACGCGGCACTCCCGCGCAGGTCCGCTAGATAGCGGCGCACCTGTAGGCCGCAAGATGGCGCCGAAAATCGCTCCGGCGAAGAAGGCCGGGACAGATCCCCTGCAGCCTCAGACGCCAGCCCAGAGCCTTCCCACTCCTCTGAAGCCCCGAGTTCTGCCGAGATCGCCCCGGATCAATCGATGCCGGCAGTATCCCATGACACAGACCAGCCTGCAGCTACAGGCACAGAATCTGCAGCCACAGAGGTACGTGACCTTCTCACCGCCTTTCGGGCGGACTTTGACTCCTGGGCCACTAGATTGGAGGGGGCTCTGCGGGGAGAGGTGAGAGAGCTCGACCAGAGGATCACAGCCACTGACTCCCATCTATCAGTTTTGTCAGCCTCAGTCTCAGCACAGGAGTCCAGGCTGGTGATCCTAGAAAATGCCCATGCCACCCACCTCCAGCAGTTACACCTGCGAATGGAAGACAGCGAAAACCGGAGCAGGCGCAACAACATCCGCCTGCGTGGGATACCGGAGGCTACCCAGGGCCCTGACCTACATGCCACAGTGACCGCTATACTTAACCTGGCTCTGGGGAAACCACCCACAGATGCCATTGAGCTGGACAGGGTACACCGGGTCGCGGGAGCTAACCTGGGAGACCCCAACCGTGTGAGGGATGTCCTGTGTCGAGTACACTTTTTTGCCATCAAAGAGGAGATCCTCCGTGCAGCGTGGCGAACGGGCCCGGTTGATTTCGATGGGGCCTCCATACAGCTTCTTCCGGACCTATCCTGCCTGACTTTGGCCATGTGTAGATTGGTACGACCATTGCTAGATGCGATCCGCCAAGTCGGCGCCACATACCGCTGGGGACACCCCTTCAGTCTCCAGATCCGAAAGGGCCACGACTCCTTTCATCTCCGCTCTCCATCGCAGCTTCCGGATCTTTTTGGATTTCTTGGGACTGATCCTGTCTCCATCCCGGACTGGCTGGACTTACCATTCGTCGGAGAGGGTCCCATGCCACAAGACGTCCTGCCTCAACGTCGCAGGAGGGCCCGCTCCCATCGGAGGGGCCAGGGTCTGTCTCTGCCTACAGCCCCCTCATCTAACGAGGGCTGATGTCGGACCCTAACCGCCTAGCTTTGGGTCCTAACTCACTCTATTGTGCCTGACCCCATGTCTATGCAGTGTATCCTCATATGCCTCCTTATGTAGTTGTTATACCTCTAACTAGCCCCTCTTTATTCTCAGGTATTAGGCCGAATGCCGCGTTTGGCTTTGCCAAGCTGCTAAGAGAGACACCAGGCATTGACCCTTTGTAGGGGTGTTAGCTCCAGTTGACCCCGCTTACTTCATGCATTTAGGTGTTTGATGCTACATTGTTCCACGTTATATTGTTTGCTGCTGTTTCACTGTTTATATGTATTATCTCAGATGCCAATGTGTTCTAGCTTTGCTAGACTCTTTAACGTTACGTAGCGCGTTTTATCTGCCCTTTTCAGTTTTTGCTGTCTCCCCCTCCCTAACCTTTCTAGGTGTACATATTCCCTCTCCCTTCCTTGCTCTCTCACTTGCCTTTCCTCTACTGCTCTTTTCCCCTCTGCTTTTCTGATTCTACCCCTTCTAGCTGTTGGCCTTCCCTCTCTCTTCCTCTCGACCTACTCCCCCTACCCTCTGCCATGGAACGGCCGGCTCCTCTGCCCGCTGAGCTGCGGCTCTGCACATATAATGCCAGAGGCCTTAATATTCCTTCCAAAAGAGGTAAAATTATGAACCATATGCATAAAAACAAGGTGAACATTGTCATGCTCCAGGAAACCCACTTTCAAACTAACCACGTTCCCTCCTGTGCCAATAGGTATTTCACCGAGTGGTACCATAGTACCAACAATGTCCACAAATCCAGGGGGGTTTCCATTGCTCTCCACAAGTCTCTTCCCGCAACGGTGTTGGACCACCGTGCAGACCCCTTTGGCAGATACCTTCTGCTGAAAATATCACTCTGGGGTAGGATCCTCACTCTTGCCAATTTCTACCTTCCCAATACAGGCCAAACGGCTGCCTCTCTTGAGTATTTACAGATCCTGGAGGGTTACGCTGAGGGTACAATATTGGTGGGTGGGGATTTTAATCTTACTCTGGATCCCGGCCTAGACTCGTCCACTGGACGCTCTGCTGTGTCCTTTCCCAAATTACGCAGAGTTAAACTTCGCCTGGCCAGCCTGCGCTTGATTGACACCTGGAGGGTGCTTCACCCGCAGTCCCGTAACTATACACATTTGTCTACGCCACACCACTCCTACGGCAGGTTGGATTACTTTTTCACCTCCCATCATGTGCTCGACTGTGACAATGGCCCCATGATATGGTCTGATCATGCGGCGGTAACGCTCACACTACAGATCCCTCAGGCCCAGACTATGGCATGGACCTGACGATTAAACGACTCCCTGCTAGCTGATCCGCACTGTTCATTGGCTATCTTGGACAGACTCACTCATTTTCTTGAGACCCATGCATCCGAGGCTACTCCGCTGCCACTCCAGTGGGAAGCATTGAAGGCGGTACTGCGTGGACTTTTCATTCAACAGGGTGCTAGACTGAAGAGGGAACGGTCTCGACGTATCCGAGAGGCGTTCCAGGACCTATCGACTTTAGAGACTCACCACAAACGCTCGCCCTCCCCAGAACTCTTGCTACGTGTGTCTCAGGCTAGGTTACATCTCCTAGGGCTCCTGG
This sequence comes from Nanorana parkeri, assembly GCF_000935625.1. NCBI lineage: Eukaryota > Metazoa > Chordata > Amphibia > Anura > Dicroglossidae > Nanorana > Nanorana parkeri. The sequence continues at coordinate 816,234 of NW_017306645.1, read as the reverse complement.
ATTTATCGACACGCAGTTATCAGGAGAAACTGGCCTCCAGAGCTTATGAGTCCCGAGACAAATGTGGGAAGGCTCTAGCCCGGTACCTACACCCCAGACCCGCCTCTGCCTATATCCCCCACATCCAATCCACGGCCGGGACTCTCGTCAACTCACCCTTAGAAATTCAACGCACCTTCACAGATTTCTATAGCTCCCTCTACAACTTATCGGAGTCGGACGTCCCTCCTCCAGACCGGAACGAGGAGATAGCAGAGTACGTTGGCCGTACGGCCCTTCCGACCCTAGAGGACTCAGATGCAAAGGCATTAGAGTCATCCTTCACCTTAGAGGAATTGAACTTAGCGCTCAAATCCACCCCTACCGGTAAGAGCCCGGGGCCCGATGGCTTCACAGTAAAATTTTACAATTCTTTCCGGGATAAGCTGACTCCCTTCCTTCTACGAGTGTTTAACTCAATCGCACGTGGAAACTCCTTTCCTCCTCAGTCGCTAGAGGCACATATTTCGTTGATTCCTAAGCCCGGTAAGGACCATTCCCTATGTACAAACTATCGGCCGATCTCACTCCTCAATGTGGACGTGAAGTTGTTCGCCAAGTTGATCGCCAATTGGCTCAAACCACTTCTCCCAGGGGTGATCCACATGGACCAGGTGGGATTTGTTCAAGGCCGGGAGGCGCGAGACAACACCATCCGAACATTGATGCTAATGCAATATGCTAAAACATCTGGCACTCCACTTTGTCTCCTGTCGGTGGACGCAGACAAAGCGTTTGATCGCCTAGACTGGTGTTTACTCCAACACTCCCCACTTCAACTGGGGATACGTCCCGCCATGTTGCGGAACATAATGGCCCTTTACTCCTGGCCGTCGGCTAGGATCCGAGTCAATGGCTCGCTCTCCCCTAGCTTTAAGATCTCTAATGGGACCAGACAGGGCTGCCCACTATCCCCTCTTCTATATATCCTCACCATGGAACACCTGGCAGTTGCCCTCCGGCAGGATTCAGCCTTTCAGGTGGGCCCGCACACTTCTAAACTGGCGTTGTTCGCAGACGATCTGCTACTTTATGTGACTAATCCTCATATCGCCATGCCCACGATTTTACGCGCGTTCCAACATTTTAGCGCTGAGTAATTTTCGGGTCAACCTTACCTAATCGGAAATCCTAAATGTATCCCTGGGGACTACGGACCTCTGCCTCCTGACTGACAACTACCTTCCGTATCTGCTCGGCCTCACTGAAATACCTAGGTGTCTCCCTCCCTCCCAATCTAGCTGACTTATTCTCTGCTAATTTTCGCCCCCTGCTTGACAAACTCTCCCTCGACCTAGCTACATACGACCGCAAACGCATTTCCTGGCTGGGCTGGATCAACGCACTCAAAATGGACATAGTCCCCAGATTTCTCTACCTGTTCCAGAGGGTACCTATCTTCTTACCGTCTGTCTACCTGAAACAGATCCAACGGGCCTTCACGAAGTTTATCTGGGGCACTACGCATCCACGCCTTAGCTATCGATCGCTGGCCCTTCCGAAACGCAAAGGGGGGGGCGAGCACACCAGATATCTTTCTCTACCACGCCTCTGCCGTTCTGACTCGCATAGTGGACTGGTTTCACAAGGGTGAGGAGAAACAATGGGTCAGACTGGAGGAGACTCTCGCGGGGAGTGATCTACAGGCGCTACCGTGGGTGCCCCCTAGATCCAGACCGGTACACCCCTCCCTGCCCCTATTGACAGCCCATGCCTTGAAGCTGTGGGACCGACATGTCTCTAAACACTCCATGTTGGCCTACATTGGCCCGATGACCTTTATTTGGGAACCCGGCTTTCCCCACGGCCCTAACGGGATCTTCCTTCGGCAGATGGACAAAGGCTTCCCATCGCAGAGTGCTCTCAGCATTACAGGCTCAGCCTCTGGCAGGGGTGGCCCGCCCTGACCCAGGCCCTGGGGAATGGTTGTCGGAAGGACAATTTCGCTCCTTTGTTTCCCCACTCCTTGGACCGGAAGGTCTCGATGGGGAGCCGACAGAGTTTGACTCCCTCCTACTGGCTTCAACACCACCGTCCCACGTAGTCTCCCTTATCTACTCCCTGCTCTACCACTTGACATCCCCTACTCTGCCTACCTACACCTCGACTTGGGAACGTGAACTGGATCTCACCTGTACGGCTGATGACTGGGAGAAGTCATTTGCCCTTACACATTCCCTCTCCGTAGCTAGTAAGGCCCACGAGAAGAACTTTAAAATACTCACTAGATGGTACCGATGCCCTTCTGTCCTACATCAGTATTACTCCACGGTACCGGATTCTTGTTGGAGATGCGGTACCTCCCCAGGAAATATGACCCATATATGGTGGAGCTGCCCTATGCTCCAAGGATTCTGGCAGGAGGTGTTGAGGATATACCTCAGAGTGACGGGAACAGTAACTGCAAACGACCCCAAAATTCTGCTATTGTCCATGATCCCTGGCCCACTCAAGCGGGCGAAGGGTCTTCTGCGACACTTTCTTACAGCAGCCAGGACTGTTATCCCACGGCACTGGCGCACAATGGTGGTACCCACCCTCGCGGAATGGGTTGTGGAGATGGACCGCATTGCTGACCTAGAGAGCCTTCTGGCAGAGGAACGGGCTGAGGGGGATAAATATGTCCACACGTGGTCTGCCTGGATTGTTTTCAGGAACTCTGCTGGATTCCTAGCTGCCCTCTCGCCTCAATATACTCCCTCTGAAGAAGCCGTTTGATTGCCTGGCAGGGGGTGGGAGATCACCATCCCCTTTCCTGACTCTTTCTTTGCTCTGCCCACATGTGCTTACCTTCTCCCTTCCTTCTTCCTCTAAGAACTGTTCTCACTTACCCCCCTCCCCCTTCCCAATGCTATTCACAAGATGTTGGTTGACCACTTGCTGTGCAAGGCTGCCCGAGAAGCACGCTATGCTCACTTAAGCGGTCTGCATCCTAACCTGGCCTCATGTTCAGCTGTGATGGGTGGAGACGCTACAAACATTCCTTGGTGTATACCGCCATACATGATTTTCACTATGCGCTGTGCTAAGGGGGCCACCGCTGATTTAGATGTTATGACTTTGATTATAGTCTGATACCTGTCTTGCTGACGATGCCCCTGGGCCCGCAGGCCCTTATCTTGCTCCTGTTATTATTTGTATTGTGTTTTTTTTTTTTTTGTCAAGGTGGAATTGTCTGTCTGCCTTTTTGTACCACATTTGCAAATCTTTAATAAATTCAGATTGAACTAAAATGTTGTTTATGTATGCTGTGTGAATGGGAACATATAGAAACATAGTGGGATTTTCTCAAATTTGATTGTAAAAGTAGAACGTTTGTAAGTATAACCTTGCAGACTGTAGACTTGTTTTAAAGTCAGTGACCCACTTGTTAATGAAGCAAGGCCTGAAAACCAGCCATGAAGCCAGAACCTTTAACAACTTTACAACAGCTCAGATATTTACATTGCCAAAAATGTTTTGTCTGCCATGATTAAATCTGTTGGTTGTAAAGTGATGTACAATGCCTTACCAAAGCAGTCAGTCACTCTCTGAGTTCTCCACATTTTGTAATATCACAACTTAGAATTCAATTGGATTACATGCGATTTCAAATCACTTATCTACCCACCCACCCCCCAAAAAGGTGGCAGTAGGAACAGTTTCAGACTAAAAACAGAAAAAATTGCATACGTATTTAACCGCACTGGTGTGAAAACCTTTAATTATCCCCACTGCAATCGAATCTATTAACCGATATAAAAAATTCTAAAAAAAAGGTAAGAGATTTTGTTGGAGACTCTGTAATCACACTCTGAAGTCCAATGAGCTATTAAGAACTATTCTGGGATAAACTGGAGAAATACCAATTAGGGTTGGGTCATAAAAAAATCATCTTAAATAAAAAGGGTCACCTTGAGATCGCAATAATGAACAAATATAGCAGAATGCAGATATGAAAAGCTTGTGTGCATTTATCCTAAAAAAACCGAATAAAGTTAAAAGGTGGTTTTATGAAGCATTGACTCGGGTGAATAATTCTGTAACCAACAGATTCCTTTTTTTTTATATTCATAAAAGCTAAATTAGTATTTTTAGAGCCTTTAAAAGAGAACTATGGGTAAGCGGTAAGTGTTTACCCCCATAGTTCTCTTTAGGGTCACAGAAGGACATATACTAGCCTACTCCCGTGACTCAAAGCTCAGTATATCGTGAGCTATTGCCCGCTATATGCCAAGAGCGCCGCAGGCGGGACGGATCCTGACAATACTGTCTGGATCCACCCAGCTGACTGATTGACAGCGGGCTATGCCTATCTAGAGGCAGTGACAGCTGTGCCCGCCCCCTCCCTTCCTCCAGTCAGCACTGGAGGACCGGAGAGGGGAGAACCCATGCGGGGACTCACTGTCACCGCACACTGCAGGGAGACAATCGGGAAGTGAGCGGATTGACAGTATGCTTCTGCTCACTCCCCAATCAATAGAGCCGACCTGTGACAGCTTCTTTGCCACAAGTTGGCTCCAAATATTAGGATGAGTGGAAATCACGCACTTCATAGTTCTTGAAGTGTCAAGGATGATATGCAATGTGGTGTTAAAATCCCTTCAATTCTTTGTGGCGAATTACTGTATGCATGTTCATTAATTTTGAAGCTGCCAACGCACCACAGCACACAGACCAGATCTGACCATAGTGAAATACTGTGGGTTGTGGTGCACTTTAGGGCAGGTTTATTGCCTTAATGCGTTGGTGTCATTCTGAATGAATGGAACTGCAACGCATACACGCTGCATTACCTTGCATCACCACAACACAATGTGAACCATGTTGTAACCTTACCAATGTCCAAGGGGGATGAAGCCTTATGCTATGCACTGTACAGTTGGTGAACATGGACTAGAAGGAGTACACACTGCTCAAAAAAAACAAAAAAAAACTAATTTACTTACTAATCAACGTCTTGACTTGCAGATCAGAGACTTATGGATTTAGCTTTGGAAAATGAAAAAGCTTATGCACAATGACACACGGCCATGAGTAACAGTTCAGTAATTGTGTAAAAATTACTTACAATTTTACACTTTTAAAGGCATCTAGCAAAATGTACAAAAAAAGCAAAATGCATGAGGTACATCTTGTGTTTCTTCATCCCTTTTATGCTTCGATGAGAAATGGATTACCAGTGAACTCGACACCCACGAAAATTGTATGGATACAGGCTTGAACTGCCTGCCTTTAGCAATCATTGCAAGAAAGCTTCTTTTTTTTCAAGAGGAACTTTTACTTTAAAAAAAAAAGGCTGCAACAAAATACATTTCCAAGTAACAACAACAACAACAACATCATCATCATAACAAAGCAGGGAATTATCATTCACAAATGCAAAATTTCTAGTAGAAATGCTTCGGAGCTTGTCTTGGGACCTTGACTGGTAAGGACAATAATTAACATTTTACTCAAAGAACATTTAGTTAATCATTGCATGATATTGTGAAAGGATTAACCGATAATGAAGGAAAGACTTACAACTCTTTCTTACATGTTACAAAATGTAACGCTAAATTATGCCTATGAGAATGGCCAATGTACTTGGAGCACTTCTTCACTAAAAGTGACGGGGATAGGATGCCATAGGCTGTTGCTGTAGCCCACCACGAAGAGCCTGGCCTGCTGCCTGACCCACCAAATGAGAAAGGGAGGGCCCACTTTGGATGAGTGTATCTAGAGCCTTTTGCACACTGGGGTTGTCAAAATTTATACCAGATGATGCTCCTGGTCTCTGACCTGGAACACTGCCAGGTACCAGGACACGATTCGGAAGTTGACCATAAAGCATTTGCATTTGAGATGGGCCAGGTCGAGGTGCTGCATTTCTAATTGCAGCTCCTGCACCCATAGTATTTGGAAGTTGACTTGATATTGGTTGGTTTCTTTGTGGGGCTGGACCAAGAATTCCTGCATCCATTGATGTTGATGACCGTTGCTGAGTATTAGGCATGCTGCCATAGTTCAGGCTTGGGGCAGCAGATACTGCAGAGCTGACAGTATTAGAAGTGGTAGAAACTCCACTGTTGAACAGACTGAGAATTTTTGCCTGCAGCTCTTGTTGAGAGGTGCTTGCGCCCTGAGGTGCTGCCGAAGTAGAGCCTAATTGTTGACTCAGCTGGAGTGTCTGACTGCCAGCATGAGTAGATTGGTTATCATGAGAAGTTGGTGCTGTTCCCGTTTGTCTTGAAAGTTGTGCTGCAAATCAAGAAGATGATGTAAGTTGATAAGTAAATGGTAAATTAATCAGTGGGGGAAAAACAAACACAGCCAAATTAAACAATGCAAGAAACTTACATGTTATGGGGTCACCAGACATGGTCAATATTCTCTCTTTTCGCTGCTGTAAATATAGAACCACTTTGTCTATTTCTTCAGCAGTCACATATCTATTATCTGCCAATAAGCCTAGGAGGGTCATTATTCCAGAAGGGTGACCCCCCCTTCCTCCCTCATCCAGAGAACCACGCTCTTTTAATATAGCTTCTGCAGACAGCTTGGCAGCTTGCCGTGCAATATCTTCACGTTCCTTCTCTCGAGAGTCCACTTTGTACCGTTCGTAGTTTCGTGCCACAAGAAGCATTGCATCAGCAAGTGGCATGTTTCGATGTTCTGTAACAAAATGACATTCCATGCGCATGACAAATACCCACACAATAAAAAAAAACTTTCAGGTACAGAGCTGAAAACATCTCATTTATTCCACAAAAGGACCATTTAACAAAACACATCAAAACTACCATAACCACCCACACCCCTATTCTTCATTGATTAGTTCAGGTCTAGGTAGAAATTTAGTGCCGTACCCCACCCCCCCCTTTTTAACTTCAAATAATTTTTCTATTCTATATCCAAACAAAGCAGAATTCTTTCCAGAATTCAGAAAATGGAGGACTCGCATGGCATACTGGGTCTTATTCTGCAAATCTGGAAAACAAACACCACAAATCCTGACAATGTCTTCATTTGTGATTTGACAGCTGACATCCCTTAGTTTGGTTGGACAAAAGCCCAGTTTTAAAGGGTGCGCACCAATATAACATATTGTGAAAGATCAGAAATGAGTCCCCAAGGTTACATTTTAGTAGTTCATATCATGTATTTATCACTACAATCCCATGAAGATTTGGGTCTTCTGGAAATGTAAAACACCAAATCAGTGCAATCCAAAAAGCACACTCAGTTTTGCAGCATCAGTGCAGAAGACAGCTGACTGGAGCTCATTTTTTTCTTCCCTTGCTTGGAGTGTAGATTAGGCACGTGAACATTGCAATACCTGGTGACAAGTGACATTTTAGAAAGCCTGGGTATCCTCACATTGGCAAGCAAAGTGGTGCACTTGTCCTCGCTTTAAAAGCAACTTTGATGAAAATTGCAATACAATCGGGGGGGGGGAGCAACTTTGAGAAGGTTTTTATGTATATGTAAGCTGGGAGGCTCCTGGGAGATTGCACCACAATGATTCTGCAGCAACTGATAGGTGCTTTCAATGTTCTCTTACTGATGTTTGTTTGTTACTTTTAGTTTACCCAAAGGTTCACTTTAAAATATTCAAGTCAAAAAGATTAAGCTATTTCAAGTGCTGATTTAATTACTTACAATGGATGCTGCAACATTTTAGTTTCTTGCAGAATCAGCTGGTCCCCTGAGCACTGGTCCTCATATCCTGTTTTAGGGTGGCTCCTTTTCCTTGTAGGGTTCTAAGGAGCCACCCTTGTGCGTGTCTCCACAAACAGGAACAGCAACCCACTTCCCCGCCCCCCACTCCTTCCTTTTCTAAGCTAGTAGATGGACGAATGCTGGAGGGAGATGGTCAGCTTTTCGGAAACATAATGACGAAGTGTTTGGGCAAAAATGTAAAGAAATACTTTGTTGTGAAATAAATTTGTTTGACCTGGATTCATTACTGGGAAAAAAAAAGTTTGAGATTTTAATACTACTTGAAAGTGAAAGCAGATCCAGTACCAAGCTGATGACCTCTAGAGTTATAGCCACACATTTTTGTCTGTTTTGGATAGTTAGAAAAAACGTTATGCCATTCATATGGTTTTTATTGCTCTCTGGATCTACACTGGGAAAATGACATCTTACTTCCTGCTGCAGTGACAACAGGATATAAACTCTATAAATACTTTCTCTACGCTAGAATGGAAGGCAGCAAAGGCCACTCCATTAGTTTGCTATTGCTAACAGTGTCCCTGCTTATTTCCTTCACCATCTACCCCAGTGAAAACGCCACCACAAAGACTGAAACAGACGTGACATTTGCCCAATGGGCCCCACACACAGAAGCAGAAACTTGATACAGAATCCAACCCTCACTCACTCTGGACAAACTAGAGGAACTCACTAGCTGCACTCTGAACATTTGTGGATGATAGACATTCATAGTAAAGTGCGGTGTAATCATTTCCAGACTTCTTGTTTTACACTTCAGGCATTAGAAAGTTGATTATGTATCAACACAATCACAAAAATCCTCATAGGCTTAAACATGTTAGTCTAAACACACAAGTTGTTTTCAACATTGTGAAATCTGCATCTCCGATTACTAAACAAATTAAAATTTAAAAAAATAGCTGGTAATCCTGCTATTAAGGTCCTTGTTCAGATAACTTGTAAGGCGACAACACTTTCTGGGAATTTGTGCTACTGTATTATCACCTTGTCACACAAGCCTCCGATTAAGATAAAGTGGCTGTTTCAACATGCAATACTGCAGCATGGTCCACCATTGTCTCAATCAGTAAAAAACTGAGAAATGCCTTGCCGCCATCCAAATGCATACATATAGGCATAAGATGGCTGCAAAAAAGGCTGCAGGAGAGCAGCAGCACTCAGATTCAACAAAGAATGAAAGTTTTGAAATATTTTATTGGAAAAAAAAAAAGCAGCAACTGTTTCTGATACACTGTACTTCAAGAAACTAAAAAAACAACATTGACGATTGTGTAACAGCTACAGAATGACTACCCGGTGTGGTCCTTCCTAACAAAATATGAATTGCAGCCAAAGAAATTTCTTTGTTCGCTCAGTCACTGAGCATATTGCCCATGCGACATCAGCCTCAGTGTTTACATCTAATTTAAACACCAAGTGGACAAATGCCCAATTTAAAAATTGATGATACTGGGCTGTCCTTCGTAGTCACCCCATGATTCCATTTAGGCCCAATATACCATTTTTTATAAACTATTGTCCTGAGAGACGACTACAAAAATATCACCTTTATTCTCCACCAACTGCAAGGAAAACAAAAAACACAAGTAGAATACCTTGAGGTGTTCCATGAAGGAGGTTGACAGTGCAAGAATGATGTGTCTGGTGCTGCTGGGTTATCACAATAGCAAAAGGTGAACCTCCTCTAGAAACATCTTCCAAGGCTTGGGTCAGTGATACTTCCGTGTTTAGAAAGATCAGGTCCACCATCATACCAAGGTCACGCACCTTACGTCCCACAGTTTCTGCATATTCCCTGGAGGAAAGTTTGGAGGCAAAAATTGAAATTGCAGATTACATTAGTCATAGTGTGACACCAGCCTCACCGAAAAGAAAGATGACAAACCAAATCTGCAATCTTACTTTGACTGTTTGTTAACCACCACAACAGAGCAATCCACAGGGCGCTCAGCATCAATCCTCCTTTGGATTTCATCGAAATATTGCCTGTACAACTCTTCACGGCGCCGTTCCTCTCGTTTCAATCGATCTAAATATAAAGCATAGACGAATGTGTAAGAAGTACACAATATGTAAACACTGCTCACGTAGGAACAATTATTTATGAGTTGAACTTTATGCAAACCCAATAACTAAAATCTCTGAAGCTTTAAACATGTCATTTCACTTTCATTAAAAATACCTGGTGATCCTGCCATGAGGATGCGTGTTCAGGCACTTCCTGTCATAGGGTGACAACACTGCACGTCTCCCAATCGTGTACCTTCACTGTCACACAAATTTTCAATGCAGCAGTTTTAACTGACGTGGACCATTATTGCCACCCTTGGGAAACCTGAGAGATGCTATGCAAACATTACGGGTTGCATGCCTCTAGGCAGGAAGTGGCTGCAAAGAAGCTGAAGCAGGCAGGAGAACTGAGGTGCAACAAAAAAACAAACACGACCGTGCTTTAGTAAAATGTCAGTTAGGGTTTACAATTACTTTATTTGCCAAGTCCCCTAAGTTCAAGGCTGACTCTACCACATTGTATGTAGCAAGAGTTGTATTCCGTTACAAATATATAAAGCACATTAATTAGGAAATAAAGAAGAAAAAGTAATCCAGAACCACAGGAGGGTCCCAGGCATTGCGTGAAAGACAAGATATCTTGGAAATGTTTTTCCATATCATGTAGCAAAGTATTAGAGGAAATACAAACCAAATGAAACAATTATCAGTGTAGGAAAAAATAATATACGCACCTTCGGGAAACCTATCGAGGGGATCCCTAAACCGATCATACAAATCATCTTTCTTTCTGTAGAGATCATCAAGGCGAAACTTATCAGCGACATCTCCGACTCTGAAGAAAATAGAAAAAACAAAAACAAAAAAACCACAAAATCTGAGAAAACTTTTCAACGGAAACCTTCAGATGTAGATAACATTTATATCAGTGTTAATTTGACAGCAAAATAGCCTGACTCAAATGCCATTTAGTTTGTCATATTTTAGTCATCTGAATTGTTTTAGTTTTAGACTACTAAATCTAGTGGGTTTACTTCAAGAGTAATGTAAGAATTTCTCTAGAATTTCCAATCTCATGATATATTCCTGGATCTGTTAACCTGTTAATTCTGGTATTAGGGCCCGTTAACACCTGTTGCAGTGCGTTCCGGCCCGATTCTGGCCGGAACACACTGCCTCGCATAGTCACCGGCTAACTTTTTAGTGGGGCAGGAGGGGCCGTGGTGGGCCATTAAAGTGAATGGCGCCGTAGCCACGCCCTCCGGCCGCAATGTGATCGCAAGGCACATAAGGCTGCAAGCCCGTGCGAAGTGTGAAGGGGCGCTGAAGGTTTGATCATGCAACACAGACACAGGTATACGCTCCATAAGACGCAGGCACATTTTCCCCCTCCTTTTGGAGGGGAAAAAAAAAGTGCGTCTTATGGAGCGAAAAATACGGTAGTTGGGACCCTGGTGCCCAACCCACAGAATTTTGATACTCATCATGCAGCTATTGTGCCCTAGCAGCCAACAGTCAGTTGCTCTTGTCTAGGTGCTGATTTCCAGGAAGTGAAGGAAAATAATTTACTAAACTGGTTTATATACTAACAATTCGACTTCCTTCACACCATCTCACATATTTTGTACTTTTTATACTGGACTTTGCTGAGGTACAGTGGCAAATAATGATTTGATCCCCTGCGGATTTTGTAAGTTTGCCCACGTACAAATTAAAAGGTCTATAATTTTATCATAGGTGTATTTTAAAAATGGGACAGATCAACCAAAAATCCAGAAAAAGCACATGATACAAATGTTATGAATTGAGTTGCAGTACAGTGAGTAAAATAAGTATTTGATCCCCAAGCAAAACATGACAGTACTTGGTGGGAAATCCTTGTTGGCAAGCACAGAGGTAAGACATTTCTTGTAGTTTGTTACCAGGTTTGAACACATCTCAGGAGGGATTTCGGTCCACTCTTCTTTACAGATCTTCTCTAAATCCTTAAGGTTTCTTGGCAACTCGAAGTTTCAGCTCCTTCCATACATTTTCTATAGGTTGAAGGTCTGGAGACTGGCTAGGCCACTACATGACCTTATTGTGCTTCTTCTTGAGCCACTGCTGTGTTGCCTTGGCTGTATGTTTTGGGTCATTGTCAAGCTGGAAGACCCATCCACGACCCATCTTCAGTGTTCTGGCTGAGGGAAGGAGGTTCTCATCCAAGATTTTACAATACATGGCCCCCCCTTCCATTGGCCCCTCAATGCAGCAAAGTTGGCCTGTACCTTTAACAGAGAAGCAGCCAGAAAGCATAATGTTCCCTCTTTTTGCTTACTATAGGGATGGTGTTCTTCATGTCATAGTCAGCATTTTTCTTCCTCCAAACACGGCGAGTCGCGTTAATGCCAAAGAGCTAAATTTTGGTCTCATCTGACCGCAGCACTTTCTCCCAATCCTTGTCTAAAGCATTTAGATATTCATTGGCAAACTTCAGACGGGCCTGTACATGTGCCTTCTTGAGGGGGACCTTGCGGGCGCTGCAGGATCTCAATCCATGTCGGTGTATTGTGTTAATGTTTTGTTTGGTGACTGTGGTCCCAACTGCTATGAGATCATCCACAAGCTCATGCCTTGCCCACGGTGGTGGTTTGAATGGAAGAAAGATTCTGTAGACCGGTGTCTTTTATATACATAATGAGTTGTCGTTATGAGCACCTTCTTAAATTGACAGGACTAATCTGTGTACAACATATCTAGTCTGAGGGAGCCAGAATTATTGTTGGTTGGTAGGGGATCAAATACTTATTTTTACTCAATGAACTGCAACTCAATTCATAACATTTGTCTCATGTGTTTTTTTCTGGATTTCTGGTTGATATTCTGTCTCTATCATTTAAAATACACCCATCATAAAATTATAGACCTTTCATTTCTTTGTAAGTGGGCAAACGTAAAACATCTGAAGGGGATCAAAATCATTTTCCTCACTGTATATCAAAATGTGGTGCCAGTACATTTTTAAGGTGGCTGCAAGGGGGCAGGTACAGGCATTGTAAAAGCAAACTCTAGCAGTCTATTGTACAGTGCGTTACATTACATACATATCATTCACAGCCATTTGATGGAGTCGAGGGGCCGCTTTGAGGCCCTCTATATGAAGTTATGTGATGCAAGACCTTGAAATTTAATGGAACTATTACAAATGTGTCATGTTTACAGCCCACTCAAGGCCCGGGGGGTCCATATAGTTTAGAGCTGGCAGAGCTAGAATGTTTAGATACTGTGGTAGACAACCATTATTAAACATCTCAGAAGATCACTAGAAATGTCAACTCGCCCTTCTTAGGGTTACCATGGTAAAGGCACATAAAGAGGAACAGATATATATTGCCATTATGTAGAATGCCAATACAGTACCATATTTTGTTAAAACACACACAACCCTATCTACCCGTTTCCCTTTGCATATATGTTCTGTGCTTCACAATGGAATAACTGCACCGTAATTTTTAGCACACTTTACCATCTGCCACCGTATTTCAAAGCAGATAGAATAGCAGCTGTCTAAAAACAAGATGCCTTTTGATTATCTGTATGCATTTCAAGATTTAAAAATACATTTTGGCAAGAGTGTACCTCTACAATTTGGAATGCTTTATGAGGAGTACTTCCAGTTGTAGCAATTGGTCCAATCATTGTCAAAGACATCTCAATTATATGCCCTAAGACACAGGAGTAGAAGGAGCCACCGCAAACATTTCTTGCCACAGAACTTCTCAAACATAGCAATCTGAACGATAAGTTCACATCTTTGCATTCGATTTATCTGTGTTTTTGACACTTCTCATGCGTATTGCTTGGCCAATAAAAAGTCAAAATGCTTGCTAAAGATTGCTAGGGTAATGGTGGCTTGCTGTCATGCGCTTAGTTTTTCTGGTGCTCTCTACTGTACACCAAAGTGTTCCATCATAAAAAGTAGCTAGTTAAATGCTGTCATGTCACTGGAGATAATTCCACAACATCCAAGCATGTGGGTAGAACACACACGCGTGTAATATTTGTTGGTACCCTGACAACTTATTGAAACAATGTGTTTCATTTCTCCTGAACAGTGATGAAATAAAAACAAAATTGTCTAATTTATACCTGCACACCCTTGGAATGTTAGAGTAAAGAAAAGGAAGCGTAAAAAGGAGAAAAAATGATTGTTTCTTCTATAAAAGATATTCTAAAACGACCTATACAGATCTGTAGGTACCTGTAGAAAAGATTCTAAATAACTGGATCATAGTGATTTCAAACTAAAAGGTTTTCTGTAATTAGTATCACAAATGTCTTCAATTTTATAATCCATAAGTAGTCATTCCACTGCTTAGTACAATTGTCTTCACTAAAACTAACATGGACAAGAGAAAGCAAAGGAGAGTTGTCAGAGAACAGAAAAAAAAACGATAGACCAGCATGTCAAAAAGGCTATAAGACCATCTTCAACCAGCTTGATGCTCTTGAGGCTACAGTTGCAAATATTAAAAGTATTTTTAAAATCTCAAACTTTTTTTCAATAACGAATCCAGATCAAACAAATTTACATCGCCCAGCAAAGGATTGCTTTACATTGGTGCCTTAACACCTACAATCATGTTTCTGAATAACTGCTTCCAAGTCCCTCAGCTTAGCTTTCCTGATAAAAGGAAACAGGAGACTCCAGCAACTGTTCATCTGCTAGCTTGAGGAGAGGGAGCCTGGAGGGGGACGTAGTTTGATTTGCTGTTTGTGGAAATGCACAAGCACACAAGGGTGAATGCATAGCACTCTGCTTGTGAAAGGAGTCAGTAAGTCAGGGCCAGAGCTCAGGGCACCAACCGATTCTGCAGAAAACAAACTTTTTAAACTTTAAAGGAGCAGCATCCATTGTAAGTGATTTTATTTGAATTTGAAATAGCTTAAAATCCTTCTGACTTTAATATCACAAAGTTTAAAGTCCTTGGGAGTTTAGCCAACCTCCATGGATGTAGCTGCAAGATGAAAATCAACTGCAGGTTGAACAGAATAATGTGCATTGTAGACAAAGAGCCAAGGAAAATTTCCAAAGGGAAACACGTTCATCTCCAAGGTACATCAGTGACTGATCACACCATCCATAATTGAATAAAGACTCCACATATTTTAAAAAATCCCATATTTTTCTGTTTTTTTTCCAAGTCAATGTGCTTTGCTGCACATTGGACACGCTACAGTACTTCACGGAGAATGTCCTTTGGACAATTGAGACAAAGCTGCAATTTTGGCAATCCACATCAGCTCTATGTTAACAGATTTAAAAAAAATAAATAAATAACTGTGCCTACTGTGAAACATAGGAGGTGGCTGGGGTTATGTTTTAGGGCAGCTTTGCTGCACATGGCACAGGGTGCCTTCAACCTGTGCAGGGCGCAATGAAACCCAAGACTATCAAGTAATTCTAGAGCAAATCATACTGCCCAGTGTCAGAAAGCTGTATCACTCGCAGGTCATGGGTTCTACAACAGGACAATGATCCCAAAAGCAGCCACAAATGGCTAGGAATAAAATATTGGATTACTCTGAAGTGACCTTCTATGAGTCCTGATCAGAATCCCATTAAACATGTATGGAAAGAGCTGAACCATGCCATCTGGAGAAGCTCCATTTAAACCTGAGACAGCTGGGAGCAGTTTGCTTAAGAATGAGCGAAAATACCTGCCGGCAGTTGCAGAAGTCTCGCCGAGTGCTACAGAAATTGCTTGTTTGCAGCAATTGCCTCTAAAAAGGTTGTACAAGAAAATATTAGGTTGAGTCCCATCTTTTCTGTCCAAGCTATATTAGTTTTATTTGTATACTTAGGTGTTAAGTTTTATTTAAAACATTCAGATCAAAAATCGAAAGCAAAGCCTGATTTTAATAATTATGGAACAATGATGGATGTCAATTACTTTTGTCAGGTTCAAATTATTTGAAAGAAAATTGTGTGTTCTATTGAGTGGTCATGGAAGCGTACCACCAAATTTGTCCATGTCGGTATATGCACACATCCATATTCTAAAATGTAAGTTTTAGAGAGATGCTCATCTCTTGATTGCTATAATCTCTCTATGCAAAAACATGAACCAATATAGTATTTGAAAAATAACTAAAAAGTTTATTTTCTCATGCAATGGCTGAAATTGGAAGTTAAAAAAATAATGCCTCCCTAAGACTCCTGGTTCGATCTCTGGTAGCTGCATTGCTGAGGCTTTCCATAACTCCTACATTTGTATAAGCGGCAGAGCACATGACTGCAAAGAACAAGTCTGCCTTCTCATTGGATTGACAGTTGCATTTAGCAAAAAAAGCTGGCCAATAGCAGGAGAGGGGGAGGATTAGGCAAAGAATGGCAGCAGTTCTTGCAGAGAATGTCCTTAAATTCCTTCCTTATAATTAAACTATTTTCCTCAGAAAGCAGGGCTACCTTCAATACCTGCCACTAATCAATACGGTTTCTCAAAAGGGTGAAGAATTTGGAGAAACTAACAATCTAGGACAAAATAGTTGATTTGGTAAAATTCTCCAATTCAGCTCACTTTCCAGTTCAGCTATGTTGTCCTAGATTGTTCACTTCTCCTGCCTTCTCCAAACTCTTCACCCTTTTGTGAATAACCCTGTATTTGTTGTTGTAGTTTATATTTTTTCTTTTTTTTCAGTTTCAACTCAAAATGCTGTAAGCAACCAAAGTGTATAAATCTCAGGAAAACAAAAAACTGCATTTATACAAATGACATGCAAGTCAGACATTTTTTGGGTTTTAAATCTTTAAAACAAAAAGTTCAAACCTGTATAACGGATCCCTTGGGTCTCGCGCCTCCCTGTATCTTTCAAACAATGGGTCTCTCGCATCCCTTGCATCACGGGTATCACGCACCTGAAGATCTCTAGCATCCCTTACGTCTCGAGGGTCCCTGTATTCCCTGGAATCTCGAGGATCTCTGGTGTCTCGATCTCTGATTTCTCTATCTCGAAGTTCTCGCATGTCTCTATCACGAGGACCTCTTATGTCTTCAGCATCTCGAGGGTCTCTGATATCCCTGTCTCTAGCATCCCTCAGATCTCTTGCATCGCGAGCATCACGGAAATCCCTTTCACGGCCATCTCTCAAATCTCGATTGTCACGATCTCTGGAATCTCTCAGGTCTCTGGGATCTCGAATGTCTCTTGGTTCACGTCCATCTCGAACTGCTCTTAAATCTCGTTCACGTGGTTCTCTACTAACACGCCTTGGGCTAGAGCGCAGTGGGGAGCGGGAACGGTCATGTCTTGGCTCCTGGCCTTCTCCATATCCATACAAATCTCTGAAGCACCAAAAACAAAATGTTAGTTTATGTTCCAAAAGTAACGGCTTCCTGACCTTTTTATAATGGGAGAGCTCTGTCAGTCAATTAAAAGGATCGAAGATTCATACTCACTTTGCAGTGTCAAACAATCAAGTCAAAGTGGGGTAAAGGGACAAGAGCCACAATCATATGCACAACGTTTTAATACTGCTGTTTATATGCAATTTTCACGAAGCGAAATAAAAATTTAGATACACAATTACCGATTTAAATATTACGCCAGTTTCGGTTTGTTTTTTTTACAGTTAGGTTAAGTTTTAAGCGAGATCCGACTCATTTTTGTGTTTAGATTCCAAACAGTAGTTAATATAAAGAGAAAAGTCAGGATGAAGTTTAAAATGTTAAGTTGAAACATAACATATTAAGACTGAAAATGCTTTTAGTTGTCTTTCAAGCAGGTGACCGCGATTCTGGGTTTACTGCAGTCAAACATTCAAATATCCTTCAGGTTACACGAGTGCTTTACAAGTGCCACACGAACATTAAAACGCCACCGAGGTCAGTCGTAAAATGGTTGACGCAATGTGTTCTTGAGAAGACTAGATACGCATGCACAAACACGTTAAACATGTATATATTAAGTAGCCATCTAACTTGCCACAAACTTCGTAACAAAAAGATACATGCTCAAACTGACAGGACTTTGTAGGTTTCCATCAGATAAAACATTAGTGCTACTCACTGTTCTGCAGATGGCTCGTAGGGGAGTGGAGCGATTTCTATTAAATGGACTTCAATCCAAAATTAAAGCATTTTTTTTCTTGAAATGGGATAGTATTTAGGGCAGTTTAATGTATTTCAATTATAATTCTGTGTATTAGTGTATTGTTATTTCTCTCTTGCTGTTGGATTCCTCCATCCCCCCCCTTTCCC
>NW_017306645.1:789365-798127 GCF_000935625.1 Nanorana parkeri | reverse complement strand
CAAAGCCATTGGAGGCCCATTGGATAACAAAAAAAAAAAAGGGGGGGTTGGAAGGGAAAACCACGCTTCATTTCACCCTATTAGCTGCCTCCAAAAATTGATTTTCCATGAAATTTTGGGGACATTAACTCTTAATTTCAGTCAACCTCAAAGACTTGCGAACCAACTAATCAGAATTCACGGAAGTGAATGAAATACACATGCTGAACATTTTATTCTGTATAAAATCACACTCTTGACACTTTCTGCAATTTAAATGGCATCTTCAAAGTCAAAGACTTTCCTTCGGCATTTGGTTTTGCATTGCATGGCACATTTGTGGAATATCGGTTAACAGGAGCCTGTGTGTTAAATGAAATAGTACTTTAGAGGCTACAGCGTCAAGAAAGCGTCAGGGACAGGCTGGGTCTAGCACAAGATGTAGATGTGAACCAAGGTGCCATTTTAAGAGTAAATTTATAGATAAGTGGTAGTCGCGATGAGAAATAACCATTTTGGAGCCGACGCAATTTGATGCGCAGAGAAGGCAACCAAGAAGAAAATTCTACTATGCACGCATTTTATTAGGAGTGTGGTATTTTTAAAAGACAAATCTAAATCTTTAAAATTTAGCAGAATTTGACTTTCCTTTTAGTAGTCTGCATATGTGGAACAAAAAGCAGAACGCATACACACATCCAAGGCAGCAAGTGTTTATTCAGATTATTTCGTAATTAACGAATCCAAAAATAAGGCGAGAGCATTTTATGGAGCGATATCCAGTTATGGGATATTCAACAATGTAAAGTTATTGCAGGAGTTCCTTCTGGGACCCCTATCAAGACCAGTCCACGACAGTCTCGCAAGTACTTTACCTTCGTGACGGGCTGGACCTGGACGGACCCTTATTCATATTTCTTCTTTCCACTGCTTTGTTAATATCTGAAAAGGACAATTAACCCATCTGTTCAATAGTGTGCAACAGGAGAAAACATTTATCAAACAAATAAAAACAGATACTAAGGCAACTGATTCAAAAGGAGAATGTTTATTTTCAGTCAGTATGAAGTGCCCTGCCCTACAGTATAAAAAGTCAAGAAATCACAATAGGTCATCTGAAAATACTTTACCACCACCGTTGTAAGTTGCCATGAAGATCAACTCAGCATATACTTATTACACATTTAAGAAAACTCACAAGGAGCAATAAATAGTTAAGGCATCCAGACTGAGGAAGGGGTTCCATAACATGAAATAACAGTTTCCAAAAGGACAAGCATGGTGAACCGCATCGCAGTTTGTGTTCCACTTTATAGTCTTGGGTATCTGTTCCTTATATATTTTCCCAATTTTAGGCCTTTGTCAACACAAAAATAAAAGCGCTTAAATGCAAACGATATTATGATAGCGTTTTGATCTTGAGGGAAGGACTGCTCTGTCCAATGGTTTCCAGGATTAACAGTTAAGACGTTCATGCTGCATGTGACCCAAGTCGAATGGTCGGTAAAAAAGGTCAACCAGCAGCACATTGCAGTGATGTTTAGAGTCAAGTCAGATCTCTGTAAAAATCCACAGGAGACCAAGTATTTTAAGTGTATGTGAAGCATATTGCGAAAGTGTTCATGATCAACAAGTCTGATTGTCCAAATGATATTACCTTTACCATTTGACCCCTTTTTGCTTGCATGGCAGCTCTATTTTATTTTTACCAAGAAGCAGGATACACTAAACATTTTCCAAGGATATTTCTCATTCAGCCCTGTGAGCTTAACAAGAGAAATCTTTTGATCCCCCATCTGCTACTGTATTCTGACAACCAGCACCTGTGGCTTTTCAGAATACCTGAACAGCAACTCCTAACTGGCTGCAGTCACTGATCGACCGACAATTTTCCACCCAGCTCCTTCGACAAAAATTGATTGGAGAAAAACCACCTGTCAAGCCGGGTGGTGAAAGCAAGGTCATTCGCAGAACAATTTTTGGCCGATTCAGTATTAAATGGGAAAATTCGATCCATGTATGGCCAAATTTAGTTTACTACCAAGTTTGTATCGGTGGCTTAAAATAAACATGCAAATGAGCATAAACATACGATACTGCACACAAGCAGGGATAAAAAGCAAACATAAACCTTACAGGAGCCACACTACTAAAACTTCAGTGTCAATCACTGAAAGCACATACACCCTTGGCGAGGGGGCCAAGCTCACATAGTTTGGCCCAATACCTATTAATGATGTTTGTGGGGACAGGTTTGAGATCCATTAAGCAGGCAAGGCTGGGAGAATAGTAGAGGAGACACCAAGAGGCTGTATTGGTGCATAATTAAATGGAATAACTTTTTTTTTTTTGCTGTAGCAAACAAAAGCTTTGCAGGGTATGGTAGAAACCTAAGCCCAGGTAACCCATACAGTGACAGATACTTGTGCTGTGCCTCTACTGGACATGCAGAAGCCGGTGGCACAGGCAGTGAACTTACATATTTTGGTCAAATTAAAGAAACCGTAATATATATATATATATGTTAAAAAAAGTACTAAAATTATATATTTAGGGTACCTGTCAACCTCACTTATTTACTGATAAGTACAGGCAGCTGGGAGAGTCTGTGCTTGAGTATCACGCAACCATGATTATGTGAACAACAACACAATGCACATGACCACAATGACCAATGAGAATTTCTGAATATTCTTCCAGGGCAGTATTGTGACCTAGTTCACCTTTTCCTTTTTTATAGAAAGGTGGATTGACCCTGTAAAGTGAAGCTTTGGCCACTCTTGGCATAGTGGTGAAGGGGTAACAACCAGTAAGGATTAATTTCCGTGTCAATGGGAGATGCGTCCCTTCATGTTCCATGAGAACAATTAAAAGACCAAAAGGTTTCAAAACTACTAAAACCTGGGGAGGTATAGATTAATTTTCCTACATTAATATTTACAGCAGAATGAAAGCCAGCAAAGGTACACTGCTGTATTTATCTTAAAGGTTCTCCAGTGATAAAGGCTTCAGATGAAAATCACCAGGCTTATGTTCTGGGCATGAATGAAGAATGGGGTGAAGACTATTTTACATTATAAATAAAAAAAATAAAAAAAGTGGAAAGCTCAATGCTAGCTTATCAGTCTGTGCACACCTCAATAATGAACGATTGTGTATTTAAAAAAATCTTTTGCACGCATAGAACAAAAAAGGTGAGGTTACATGGCAATTTTTGCATACTGTTACAAGTAGAACTCTTGAATATGGTAAGTTCCAAAAATTCTTAAATCAGATTTGTATTAAAGTTTTCTCAATAACTATGTAAATTTAGGTCTACGGTCCATTTCTAAACTAGCAAGAATAACTGAAAAGGAATATTTTAGGTCGCTACATGTAAGCCTGTAAAATTGCTACACACCTGCAAGGAAAAGTAAATTACATGTGCATGTTTCTACGAATTAAGAACCTCCTGAATTATTGAAATGTAGCAATAAAACTCTAGGCATCTTAGAAGCAGTAAGAGGACTGGTATAAATTCAGCATGATCAGTTTAAAGCCCCACCCCCACACAAAAAAAGTTTAGAAATTATAATACAATGACAAACGCGTATGCTATGTAGTAATTTACTCGGGTTGATCATTTTCTCAAATATTCGTCATAGCTGTTGTAATGCTCCAAACCAAAACAAAAAAATGGTAAGGTAAAGTTTCTTTAATACTTTTGGTCCTATGGTTGTAGAAGTGCGCAGTCTCCAGTAGTCTTGGGTCCCTTGAGGAGTTTGCACAACAGCATATTCTGATCACACAACAAATGGAACTGCCAAACTCATTGCAAGATCTAACTTCAAGTATCGTAGTTTTAAAAGCTCATGTTATCTGATCATTCGATATTCCACATCAATCTGATGGAATGACCAATCCGTGTGTGCTTTTCTGGGTCGCGTTTGATCATATTTTTTCAGGCTGGCTCAAAAAACAGAAATGATTAAAGGGTCATAAAACATTAATTTCCTCTGTGGTGTATTGGCGGTAAAAAATGCTCCTTATTTGACTTAAATTGAGCATGTAGTCATTTTTTATTCCAATAGTAAGCTGCCATGATGTTACCATCGACGCCCAACAAAAAAAAAAGTGTCTAAACCGAGCAAAATTCCAGATCCAAATATTTATACGACACGGATAATGAATCCGTGTTTAGTTACATTATTTGCATTTATTCTGCCATATCTGAAAGAACTACAACCAAGATAATGATTTGCAAATGTTTCCATGTGTGCTACTGGTTATATTCCTACCAAAAGTATGGGGGTTAAGAAAACAAAACAACAAAAAACACAACACCACGGTCTAAGATGGGACTTGTTCTATTGTATAGGCTGAAAATCTTAAGTGAATGTAAACCCCAACAATGAACATCTGATTTGCTTTAAGTCTGTTAAGTACATCATCGAAAGCATTTTCTTATATCCGTTTGAGAAGTTTTTGCCCTTGCATTGTTGCAAACAATGCATCCAAAAACAGATGACACAAGTGAATACTCTTTTTTAACCATATTTATTGCTGAATAGTTATTTCATTACTCAATTTGGTGGTTTGCATAGAGCCTTTAATACATGCTGTACCATGTGCATTTGCACCATTCCCTAAAGAATGACCACCTCCAACTTATATGTACCGATAACAATAAACTTGACTATTAGTCATTACAGTATCAAAACGTGAAGAGGATTTACAGATGGATGATATGGAACTTCCCAATTTGATTGACGATATGTCCCTGTAAACTATCACAGAAAGGTCCTGCCCATCCTGTAGCTACAAGAGAACTGGAATTACAGATTACACCTGCAGTGATCCATTGCCATGCACATACAACAGACCTCTATGGCCTGGTGGATTTACAAATTTGGACTAAGTTACCAATATTTTGTGAGAGGGTAGTGAAAGGCCAGTCCTTTATATGTGAGGCAGACTGGCCATTTTCATTTACAGTTGGAATCCTCTTTAAGAAAGCAGTGATATAGAACAAACAGATGGCAAAAAATAAAGATAAAAGCAGCACCTTAAAAGCAAATATTTTTTAATCAGCTTCACAGTTTTGCCTTACCTAATCTATACCCTTTATAAATCCGACCACTCTCACCCTTGGCAGCAGCATCCGCATCTTCTTTGCGTTCATACTGCACGAATCCATAGCCACGTAACATAGAGACGGCTGGAAAATCAACAAATGTTACAGCCGGAATTCAGCACCATTTTCTGGCTTGAGAAGATGCAAAAATATGTACACCAAGGAAAATTGGGACAATACATCTCTAATTTTACATGGAAACAAAGTGTTTAATATAACAGAATGCACTCGATGTTCTGCATTAATTTGTCATGATCAAGCCAAGACCGAGTAAGTTCAGAGCTTATTTACATAAAACATTTTTTAAAAAAATCACAGCAAAAGGTGTCATGATCCAGTCAGAGCAGTGTTAATTCGGAATATGCATAACATTTTAACAATACAGTGCCGAAGGAAGACCAAATGTTTAATGTATACATTCACAGCAACGGGCTGATTAGACCATGTGTGTTTTCTCACAGGACATCAATGTCCTGTGTGTCTTCATCCCAATTAGCACAATCTAGTGGTAATGTTCCAGCTAGTCTGAGACACATTTGTGCATTTTATTTCTTCAAAGTTCTGAAAAGTTTAAATACGCTAAACTCCCGTATCATCAAGCGTTATGCAAGCGTCTGGCTGTGTAGATACAACATGTTAAATTCCAAATTTAAAAAAAATGGGGGCATTGATAATTTGGGTCTATTTCGGTTCGTACTGGTTTTGTTAGGCGTAAAGCATGTTTGGTCTTTATGCAAGGAACAGCTGAAACCATTACTCATACTTTCAGATTTATAACTTGACACAGTTATGAGTGTTTGAAGATTGTGATTACCAGAATCCTTTCTGTGCTAATTAACCAGCCCCTTTCATCCAACTTGACAGGTTGGAAGGGTGGTAACCATACTGCAATATCCAAATAAAGTTGAAGGTTAAGCTCCTTGAGGGAGGGACTGATGTGAATGTGGCGCTATACAAAATCCCAATAATAGTTAATGCCAGGTTAATTTGGGGAAATGGAATTACACCCGCCAATCTTCTCCCTTCCCCCTCCTGCTGTTCTTACTTTTGAATTAAGCTGTTTACCAATGAGAAGTGCTTTCTAGCAAGAAGCACTTCTCATTGGTCAGCGTGGTTAAGTGACCGCACTGACCAATGAGCGTTCACCATTTGCAGCATAATTTTAAATATCTACATTGCTCTACAATGTGTGGGCAGTACACTAGGACATATGGAGGAGGAGAAGGGGGGGGAGGGAAGCAGCGTTCGCTCAAAAGGTAAGAGCAGTGAGAGGGGGAAAATGGAATTACCCTTTATGCGCCGCAGTCAGATCTCAGCCATATGTTAGGGGTTCCATCTATGTTAACTGATATGTTCTGCGTATGCATCCTCCAGCCCCAGTCATGCCTTTTATTTTCAATCCCGTTTGCTTATGTGCATCTTACATTTTTAATTTAGGTTTTTTTTTGTTCATTTCTGTGCACTACCTGCTTAGGAATAATACATATAAAACTTGTTTTTGGTTGCTCTAAAGACAGCAAAATTCTGAAGACACCGTGAGTGGGTGTTTGCATTAAATAATACTGCCTAGTTTAGCCGAGAGCAGAGTGTGTGGGCTGTGAAAGCCTGTGTGCCAGCCTGCTCAGAGTGTACCATCTAGGGGTGTCAGAACAAGCCTGAAAATTGTGAGTGGTGGCAGAGTAGTAGTAGTGTGTGCATGTAGTTATTGGCAGCTTCCTCTGTCTGGATTGGAGAATTTTATGTTTTCATGATAAATTGCCAGTGTTTTAGTCCAATTCCAAGGACAAAATGGAGGGCAAAACTTGCCCTTGTACCCGATGCATAACATGTTTAGTATATTTTAGTCAATCTTAATGCATAATATTATTGACTGGAGTCATTTTGAAGAATGAATTATTTCCTTGTTTGTCCCAATGAAAAGCCTCCAATTCCAAATGAATTAGTATGCTAATCTACGCAGGTTTAAAAGTAAAACAAAGAAAACTAGAGCTCAGCTTCGAATTAAATTTTAAAAAAGGACAAACCATTACTAACCAGTGATCTCTCCATATTTGGAAAATAGGCTTTCCAAATCGTGACGGCTCATCTGGCTTGTTGGTAAATTGCCGACAAAAATCCTTCGGTCTATATCCATGGGATCATCACTCTTTATCTGGTTCACAACTGTCTTCTTGCTCTTGCCCCTTCGAGGAGACATGGCGGACATCTTGAAAGAACTTCGCAAAAGAGAAAAATGGCCATGCATATAATTTTAAAACCATACATAGCTAACACATAAGATATGCGATCGTTCCTAAATTCAGATTTAGTAGTTTTCAGCAAAGCTGTGTGCACGCATTCCAAAGCAGAAGGTTCGCCGTTTACAAAAGGTTTTGTTTTTATTTTGCTTTCCTAGAAACTGAACGTTTGTCTTCTGTGATAGGCCAAGCCATTTGACATTTGTAAAGTAACCAATACAAAAGGAGGTAAGCCGAGTGGTCAAAACAGCAACCACTTAAATATACTTGATTTTTCTTCTACAGCATTGTGTGACCACAGTGAACTGTAAACTGGTCACTTAAAACCATTCTAAGTCTTCAGACATATAAAAAATGTTCATCAAAAGAGAAAAAAGAAAAATAAGAAATCCATTATACAAAATGTAGTATTAATTTATTGTAATTATTTAGAATGAATCAATTAGAAGCGCATCACCAAAACTAAATAAAGGTTAAAATATCAACAGTAGTCCTGATAGGCACATTTCCCCATTATTTTATTCAGAGTAGGAAAAAAAAAGGATTGGTGAAAGAATGCTAAACAATATCAAAATGTGATAACAGATTTGGATAGGTACTGCTTACAGTGTATAGTGAAATCAGAGTAAGCTATTTCAGTGCAGGGCAAGGAGGCTTGCGGGGATTTAATACACTTTATTAGCCTAATCAGGCCTTGTTCACACCGAAAGTGTGCGTTCCAGAGCGGTAGCTGCTGGAATGCACTGCGATCGCGGAGAAACTTCCCCCCACGTTTTGGGGAGATCTGCTAGAAATGAACCGAGTTCATTTCTAGCAGATCAAGATTAGAAGGGATAAAACACAGGCAAATGTAGATGTATTGTAGAAATGTTTTATTTATTTTTTTATTATTTTGTTTTGACATGCGTGTAATACATGTCCAAGTAGCAGACTATTGAAAGGTTTTATAACATCTATGGTTTGTTGTGGTGCAGTAATGTGCACTGCGTAAAGGCAGCCCATTCATTGGAATGGGAAGCCAAGACACCATGATGAATCTAAAAGCCTGCACTATTTTTGCCAACTTAGCAAACCAAAGCAGATGTGCCAGCTCCACCGATTTATTCTAATGAATGGCACTGCAAGGAACCACGGTATGTGTATTGCAGTAAGATGCACAGGTTTATTCAAGGCTTTAATTGTACTTTTAGTTCCAAAGTGCTATAATCCTTTTGGAAGAATTCACTCAGTTTCACAAGTTGGACCCACTGTGTCATTTGACTTTGACCTACACGTTTCCTTCAGGGACAGGCATGTCTGTGTTCCCCAACCCCCCGGTCCGCGGATCAAATGGTACCGGGCGCGCACAGTCTCAGTGCGGTCCGGTCCTGCAATATGGGGCAGTGCAGGGTCCCGGTGTTCGAACACCGGGGCCCCGCACTGCCGACGGGCTT
>NW_017306645.1:786669-789303 GCF_000935625.1 Nanorana parkeri | reverse complement strand
TCAACGCCCCCACCCCCCTCAGCGGGCCACGGTAAAATTATTAAACGTTGACCGGTCCGCGGCGATAAAAAGGTTGGGGAGCACTGGTGTAGGTAACATCTTAGTTTTCCCTAATCATCTTCCAGAACAGCACATGAAAGGATAATTGAGTAATTAACCTTAGACTCTTAGGGTGGGACCACTGCTGGCACTACCTTACTGCCAGATGCTTGGTTCTGACTGGAGAAAAGGGTCTATCTTGCAGTGTTTGACAAAGGTATTGAAACTAGTCCATGTGGCTGCTTTGCAGATCTGCCTTGGCGTTGCCCCTGCCTTCTCCATCCGAAAGCAGTTTAAGCTCTCACTACTAGAATGTGCTTTCATTATTTGTGGCAACCTTTGTCTTTGAGACGTGTAAGCCTTTAACAGTACAATTGATCCATCTGGTTTTGAAGCTTTTGGTTCCTTTAGTGACTTCCAGGTAAGCCAAAACTTTTGTCATTTAATGGGTTACTGCAGAAAGATGGGATTGCTATATCCTGTGAAAAGGTGTAGCCACTTCGGTAGGAATTTCAGATCTATTTTGAGAATAATTCTGTCTGGAAATACCTTGGAGAAGGGGTCTGCAATAGACAAAGCCTGCATCTCACTTACTCTTCAGAAACTCTCATGTACTCTAGCAGAAACTAGTGCCACTAGGACAGTTTTAAGAGTAATATTTCAGTCTGATGTTCCCAGTATTATTATTATTATGAAGGATTTATATAGCACCAACAGTTTCCGCAGCGCTTTACAATATAAGGAAGACATTACAAATCGCAACACAATTCAAGACAAGATGGTAAGGAGGGCCCTGCCCGTGAGGGCTTACAGTCTAAAAGGGAAGGGCAGGTGATACAAGAGAGGGCTGCAGACACTGAGCGGTTGGTTAGGTGGAGGAGTCTAGCAGCTGCATTCATAATAGACTGAAAGGGGGATAACCTGTGTAGAGGTAGGACAAAGAGGAGGGAGTTGCAATAGTCAAGACGAGAGATAAGTGAGTGGATGAGTAGTTTTATGGTTACATTGGTGAGGAAAGGGCGTATTTTGGAGATGTTGCAAGGGTGCAGGCGGCAGGATTTAGATAGTGATTGGATGGGGGGTGCGGAAAGGTGAGGTCCGAGTCAAGGATGTCACCTAACACCTTGGCATTGGGGAAGGTTGGATAGTTGTGTTATCAATCTCAAGGGAAAAGTTGGGGGAAGGTGCACGGGGTGGAGGAAATATCATAAGCTCAGTTTTTAAAAGGTTGAGCTTCAAGAAATGTTGTGACAGCCAGACTGATATGTCAGTTAGTAGATTAGTGACACGCAAGGACACCGAGGGAGGTGAGTTGCAGAGTAGAAAGATATATTTGAGCATCATCGGCATAGAGATGGTATTGGAAGCCATGTGAGGTTATTAACTGACCAAAGGAAGAGGTGTAGATAGAGAAGAGAAGGGGTCCAAGGTCAGAGACTTGGGGGACCCCTACAGAAAGAGGAAGAGGGGAGGAATTAGATTTGTAGGCGACACTAAAAGGAGCGCTTAGCTAGGTAGGAGAACCATGAAAGAGCAGAGCCTTGGATGTCAAGTGAGTGGAGTTTTCTGAGGGGGAGCAGGTGGTCAACAGTGTCAAAAGCAGCAGAAAGGTCTAATAGCAAGAATAAGGAGTAGTGGTCATTGTTTTTAGCAGTTAGTAAGTCATTAGTGAGTTTTATGAAGGCAGTGTAGGGGGCGAAAGCCAGGACTGTAAGGGGGTCAAGGTTTGTTATCAGCGATGTGGCGGCTCAGGCGGCTGTAGATAAGGTGTTCTGGGAGTTTGGAGGTGAATGGGAGTAAGGAGATTGGTAGGTCCAGTACATGAATAGGGGAAGGTGACTGCACAGTGGTGATCTGATCCTGAATTGTATCTATTTTGTTTTTGAAATGAATGTCCTGGGCAGTGAGTGAGTTGGTGGCGGTAGGGGACATAGTAGAGCGTTAAAAGTAGAAAAAAAAGGCTGATGTGGTCCGGATGAGAGAGTGTTAATGAGTGACAAAATAAGTCTGTTTGGCAGCACAGAGGAAGGAATTATATTTTAGGACGACAGCTTTATACAGGGTGAAATCTTGCAGAAGCCTAGTTTTCTGACACGGTCGCTCAAGAGCACGGCTATGTCTTTCTAGATGTATAGGTTCAAAAGGAGGTTGTTGCATGACTAAGGTTTTCAGAAACCTCTAAGCTAATCATATCCCTAAAGCAGTAAGACAGGGAAGCTACTTGAACTTTGGAGTGTGTTAACTTGGCAAGTTTTTGTCTGCCCCATCCTGCAGAAAATCTAGCACAGAAACCAGAGTACTAGGGGGTTGTTCTTCCCACTTGGATAACCACCAATTCAAAGTGTTTTACACGCTCTCAGATAGCAGTAACATTTTTGCAATTAGACATGATCCTGTACACAGCAGTAAAAAAAGGGTTGCGATTTCATAAATCCTCAATTCAGGTGCAAAACAGCCAGTTTTAAATGTTGCACTTCGGGATGCCACTCTGGTGCCTTGTGGATAAGATGTGGGAGGTTTGACAAAATTCAAGATGGGCAGACGCTCAACCTCTGGAGGCTGCAGACTCATAGCCTTCATGGCCGGAAGGGGGGG
>NW_017306645.1:738205-786565 GCF_000935625.1 Nanorana parkeri | reverse complement strand
TGTGCACGCGGGAGGGGGGGGGGGGGGGGGGGGTCAAAAGTACCCTGGCTTTGTCTGTCCATATCTTCTGCACTGCTTTGGAAAGTAGTGAGAGCATATAAGAGAATACACAGGCTAGAGGAAGTTTCAAAGGGGGGAGAAACGCATCCACTTCTTGGCCTTAATCATGTTCTTCTAGACAGAATTCCTCTAGCTGTGCATTATTCTTGTTTGATAAATTATGCATGTTTCCCCCATAATTCTAGCATCTGTTGAAACACCTGTTTGTTCAATTGCAATGCTTTCCAGCTTAGATAATCTGCTAGAGGATTCAGTGTTCCTCTGAGGTACACCACGGATAGAGGCAGAAGCTGTTTGTCCACAAGCTTCAGAATGTCCTCTGCGACTGTCATAAGCATTAGAGATTTTGTTTCCCCTTGTTTATGTATACCACCCCTGAGGCATTGTCCAAAAATATTCAGATGTACTCCTGAGTGATCCAAGTAAGAAAGAATTCTGGAGCAATCCCTATTGTTAGGACCCCTCAATGCCACCCATGCTCTGGGCCATTTTCCCAGTGTCACAAGGTAGTCTAGGTCGGGCTCCCCATCTCAAGCACTTGTGTCTGTGGTGATAGAGATCACATTGGCAGGAACCCAGACTCTCCTAGAGAAAGATTTGAGTTGGTTTTCCCACAATAGCGGATCCTCCTTTATAGCCAGAAAACACTTACTTCATTGTGAACCTTGAGTTTCTTTAGATGGGCGGAGCCCTCTTGTGCTGTCCTTGAAGACTATTAGGGAAAACCTGTTGAGAAACCTAGGAGGCTGACACTGCTAATCTTTTTACGCCTTTGCTTTAGTATTTTGAAAAAGACCCAGAACAAGTATGCAAACAGATTTTTTGTGAGTGCTTTGGCAAAAACCTGCTTGTATTGCTGAAATTATTTAAATCCGAGCAAGCTTCCCCACAGGACTTCAGTTGCATAAAATGCCAGGTCAGAGTGTTTTTGAAAGACTTGCCACTGCCATTTAAAATTAAGGTAGTTATAACCACACATTTTTCATCCTCGCCCTCAAAGGGGATTTTGCGTCTTAAGTCACTGTAGAAACAGCTTTTTCTCTCCAGATTTTTATTTGGACAGGATGTATTGAAGGATATGCCTAAAACACTCATCACTTTTGTATTTCCGGCTCTCCATACCTTTCATCCTGAACAGATCTAACAATCTTCAAGCATAACTCTCATCGCCTGTAGGAATTTATCAGTCTTCTAAGGCTGGTTTAACTCTACCAAATGTATTAAATTACAACAAAAATCAGGAGGGATTGTTAACTTGTACCACTTCCCACTTTTCCATGTTAGATATATTTGAATTTGACTCCTGAGATGTTTATACAGCAGGTTGTACCTACTATTAATAGTAAGATACCTCAAGTAGGAATAAAACAGTTCTTAACGTATTTTATGCAAGTGTATATGTATGCATATCTGTCTTATCTTTTAAAGTGTAAGATTCTTGTGCTGACAAGTTTCTTGGAGTATTTAAATATGGTCCTAGTAGTCCATCTTAAAAACACCGGTTTTTAGCCAAAAAACAAACAAAACAAATGCAGTTGCTGGCTTCAGTACTCCGATGAATCTTTTGTGGCATGCATAGATCTTTGCCACATCACATATAACCATTCACAAAACAAACTATCAAAAATTCCAACAGAACAATAAATCTGGAATATGAGATTATCCACCTACTTATTCAGGGATTTATCATTTGTCCCAAAAGATTTCCCTAAAGCCGTCCATACATTGGTAGAGTTACATATGGGTAATCACACGAACAATCTCGTCAGAACATTTGACAATGCCATCAGAAACTTGTCAAGTGTCTATAAATTTTACATTCAATTTAAGGATGATTGGAGTTTCTCCTACTCTTTTTTTTTTTACTACATTTCAAATCAATTGTCACTTTGACCCCATTAAACTAATAGAGAATCAAAGCCAGTGGTTATTAAATAACACCAAAAGTCAGTCCTGTCTCAATAAATGATACAAAATTCAAGTCAAACTGCCACAGCAGTGAAAATTGACTTGCAAATGAAGAGGTATGCACAGGCTAGTACTGACGTGGTTGAACATTCAAGCTGAAGTTTAAGAAATCTCAAGACAATCTTGTAACCAAGTTATTTGCCAAGCATATTAGTTAGATCAAAATCTAGATATATTGGAACAGTTCTCTATCTTAAAGGGATCTTACCAAGACTCTCAAGGAGTTAAAGGGTGCCCCAACGAGGAACTATTTGAAGTCTGGTAGTCAGTGTCACTGCTGTACATTAACCCCTTCGTGACTGACGACGTACAGTGTACGTCGCCAGCATCGGGGCTGTTTAAACAGACTCCCGGCGACTTTTGCAGCCGGGAGTCTGTTTAAACTTGTAGAGCCGACTGTCGGCTTTACAACAGAAGCGATCCTGGCGACTTTAAATCTAATAATAATAAAAAAAAATTTAAAAGTACCCCGCGCGTCGCCACGCCTACGCATGAAAACGACAAACGCGCTACACATGTTGGGTATCGCCGCGCACGCCGGGGTGAGAGCAATAATTCTAGGGCCAGTATTTTGGGGTATCTCTAAATTGATGACCTGTGGGGGCTTTTAAAGTGTCTTTTATTGACTTTTTGGGGTACTGCAGTTTTTCGCCGTTTCACGGTCGCACGCAATCTGTAAACTGGGCATGTTGGGTATCGTTTTACTCGTTGTAACCTCATCTTTTATATTTCATTAAAAAAATGGGTAATTTGTTGTGTTTTGGGGCATTTAATTAAATTTGTCACTAAATTTTGGGGTTTAATAAGGAGTTGCGCTAATATTGCGCAACATAAAAATTTTCAACTACCACCATTTTATTCTATAGGGTCTTGGCATTCAGAAAATATATAATGTTGGGGGGTTTTACGTAATTTTCAGGCCTAAAATGTGGAATATAACATGGGTGCAAAAATGGAAAAAAGGGCCTCAGTCATGAAGGGGTTAAATCATTCTTTTCACATTATAGTTAAATGTTAACAGGCTGCTTTTAAAGTATCTTCATGCTCTATGGTCTGTGCATGTATTGCATGCTGCAGCAAAGGTGCCAGCATCAGGCCATAAATATCACTACTATAGCAGCACAAGTCCAGAGGTTTAGTTTACATACACTTTTAATGTCCTCCAAAGCATTGTTAAAAATGGAATGAATATGACACAACCACCCCACAACTCGACATAAAGAGCAGAGAAGCAATCAAGAGGCCATGGTAAAGTTAGATGAAGATGGGAGAAAATATCTATGGGATGCTGGAAAAAGCTAGGCTTTATGAGAAGGAAAAAAAAACCCCACATATGAAATCCCATTTGAAATTTGTCAAAAGCAATACACATGTGGATCAACACTAGACTAACTAGATCAGGAATTACCTTGCTGGCCTGAGTGCAAACACACTGAGACAGAAGGATAACGTTGCCTAACATCCAGAGAACATATTCTCCATAGGGTAGCATCAGATGCTTTACATCACAACAGACTAGGACATTTTGTGCCAGATTGATGAAGCCAAATACATGGCAATTCTAAAGGAAAATCTTGGGGTTTTTCAACACACCACCACACACGTATGGTATGAACAATTATTTTCTATGTGCCCTGTTCACAAAATACATGTATGAAAAAAATACAGCTCAGCAGGCATGGTATGAACAAGCCCTCAAGTCTACCCAAGACTGTAGCTCACATTCTAACAATAACGCAATAAAACAAAGAGAAAGCAACAATGGAGTGATTCAATACAAAGAGCCTGAATGTTTTAAAATGGTCTTTAAAAAACAAACAAAAAAAAAAAAAAAAGACCTCAAACCAACTGAAAAAACTGTGGCCAGATTAGACGATTTCTGTCTAATTTCAATCCAACAAAAGAGCTAGAGCAATTTGCCAAGAAAAACAGACAGATATGGGCAGGGATGTCCCGATACCGATGCTAGCTTCAGTATCGGGCCCGATACAGGGCATTTTCACAAGTACTTGTACTTGTGAAAATGCCTCGGTACCTAACGCCGATGCTTGTGCATCAGTGTTGATTTCGTATTGCCTGACGCCCGGGACATATAGTTCCGGGCGCCGGGCAAACCAGGGTCTAAAAAAATAACTGATTAAAAATGTAATAAAAAAGACAAAAGTAAAACTAATAAAATAAATAAAAAAATGAAAACCAGCCCCACTGCATGTGAATAAACGCAGTGTTTTCAACCGCGATCTTGTGCAACCGCACGGGCAGGGCGGTATTGCGGTGGGAAACCGCACAATCTGCCTGGCACGACTGGGGTGCCATTAGAAAATCGCCAGCGGTATGCCACCACCAAATGTCTACTTTGTAGAATGTTTATATTACCATAATTGAAGAGGCTGTCACTTTGCCCATTTAGGTACAGTAAAAGCACCTCCTGATACTTCTCCAGCCCCCGCTCAAACTCCCTCTGATGCAAAATACCCAATGCTTCCAGGTATGGAGGAGCATGTGACCAATTGCTAAATCCCATGGTCCCCGTTTGTGTTATAAAGTAGCCACCGCTCCATGCTCACTCCTGTGATGGACTACAATCTCAATACAAATTAGTAAACTAAATATGAGATTGTAGTCCATCACAGGAACAAGCTTGGAGCGGTGGCTACTTTATAACACACAGAGGGACCATGGGATTTAGCAATTGGTCACATGCTCCTCCATACCTGGAAGCATTGGGTATTTTGCATCAGAGGGAGTTTGAGAGTGCTGGAGAAGTATCAGGAGGTGCTTTACAGTATCTAAATGGGCAAAGTGACAGCCTCTTCAACTATGGTAATATAAACATTTTACAAAGTAGACATTTGGTAGTGGCATACCCACTCCCCAAACTCGTTGCCCAACACACACAGGGACAATGGGGAACAAAAGTAGCCACCCTCCAGAAGGAAGGACAGTGTCAGCACCAATTCGATGATTTGAGTATCGACAGCCAAGTGATACACAAATAAGATACATTTTTGTTAATAGTTAAGATACATTAATGTATTTTTAAGATTTAACTCCTGAGTTTAGTGTTACTTTAATGCACTTTACATGTCAGTTTTAGGTTACTTCCTTCTCTTAAATTTTATTAAAATAAATGTGCACTTTAGACTCTAGAAGAAGCTTTCAGTGGATGAGTAGAATTACTATATTCTACTAACATTTGTAGAGATAACCCAGGGGCGTGGACATTTAAAAAAAAATGACTTGTCCAAAGGACTAAAGCGGGGGGGTAATCTACTTGTCCTGATAGAAAAATAAATAACCAAAACTGTATATAACCATTTAAAGAAGTGCTTCTCATTGGTCAGGTGACCTCGCTGACCAACGAGTGCTCGCAAAATTTAAAATCCAAGGCGCAGGGCTGCACTTGACAGCAGTATGGGACACAGATAGTACACCCTTAACTGTGGAGCGGAAGGACCGTTCGCTGAAAAGGCTAGTGGGGTGGGGAGAGGGTCAGATTTCAAGAGGTAATTCCTTTTTCGCAAATTACTTTGGGAAAGTGAATTTATCCTTAAATGCACATTGTGCCATATTGTGGTAGCAGCGCTCTCTAACATGCACACAGTAGAATGGGGGCACATGCACACAAGAATACCCTACATGTGCATTTACTTGCATACCAATGGCAGGGGCGGCGAGGTTGGTTTTAATTTCTCTTTATTTTATACTTTTTCAATTATTATTTATCTTATTTTATTACTTTTTACATTTTTATTTTTCACCTTTTATCAAATATTTAATTTTTTTACTTTTTTCACTTAACTTTACTGCTATTACACAAGATCTAACAAGCCCCTGTGTGATAGCATTTGGAGGGGACAGGTTCTGTTTATGGAACCTATCACCTCCAACACAGGATTTCGAGCAGAGCACTGTGCTTAATCTCCTGTGGCAAATGAGGCAGGAAGGCTGCAAGTACAGCGTTCCTGTCTCACTGTTAACATGGAGCAGACTAGAGAACGCACGTTCTCCGCTCTGCTCCCCACTGTCCATCCTGATGTAATTTGCCGTGGTCCCGGATCCCCTAGAAGAGTGTGAAGGGGACAGACCAGCAGGCTGATTACAAGTGATCTGGACTGCTGTACAGCTGCTGAGATCACTTGTAAATAATGAGCGGCAGTTTCCCCCGCTGTACATTTAGCTCTGCTCGACCAAACAAGGGCTAAATGTAGAAGAAGAAAAAACACCTGACCAATGCCCAGAACTGCATGTCCCAGGCGTTGGGAGAAAGGAATTTGACACCCCTGTAACCTATCAACCTCATTAGGGAGTATATTGTTTTCAGTAAGACAGATTGAGAAAGCAGTAACCAACCGACAAAGAAGGTGTAAAAACAAAATATGTACATTTAAAATATATTAACATTAAAAACAAAATGGAGCTCTCAGCTCCTTATGTCTCCGGCTCGAGGCTGAGGACGAAAAACCGGAAGTGGCGCACCGGAAGCGCGTCACCTATGACGCGGTGCGCACGCCGCGTGGCACACCTCAGTGACGTCACCCGCCGCATCCACGACCTTCATCCCCCAAATAGGGAATCCAGTATGAGCCCAAGGGACGGTGCAGTGCTCCGCGCAAGGACCAACACCCCCACGCTGCCGCCGACTGTCACCGCTCCCCCTACCGACCGGTAAGTGCCCGATATGCTCCTAGGCATCTGGGACCCTGGGCTCCTCAGCCTCCCCGTACCTCCATGCTGCCCCTGTTGTTGCCAGACTGATGTCCACAACAGGGGCACCGCACACTCCAGGTCATCACACCTTGCCACTGCTGTACACCCGGGGGGGGCCACCATCTGGCGCCTACTCACGTGCAGGAGGATGGTTGCCTTCCCTGAGTGACGGAAGGGAACCTTGGCCAAGAATCGGGTGGGGGTCCGATAGGGAATCCCTGTATGCACTGCAGCAGGTAACCCTGGAGTAGGTCCCAATGCATAGTAGGGTAAGGCTCAGCCCTAAGGCAAACAAACATGAGCCCTTTAAAATAACAAACATTACGATGTCCCTGTGTAGCCGACGGAAACACAAAAAAACTTACTTGGGATGGAAGGAGGAGTCTATTTATTTAATGTGGTTGATGTGTTTCCTGTTGCAGGTAGGCGGAGCCTATATCTCGATGGCTGTCCTGGAAGATGACTGGGGAAAGTAACATTATGACATGTAATGTGCAAATGACAAGATTTAAGCTTGATTAAAAGGTTAAAATACAAATTTGAAACATGAGGTTTGGAAAGTTACATCCAAGCTTGACGGTGTTAATAGACGGTTTTGGACAGGATATCAACAAGTCCAAAATATATATATATTTTTAAAAGCCAGCAATAGGCTTGCAGTTTGTTCGCAGTACGATTACAGCTGAAGGTTGTTAACTGTGCATTAATTGCACAATGATACATTCAGAAATATTATTCACAAAGAGTAACATATTTAAGAGATAAACAAACCAATCTAGCTCCACATGGAGAAAATAGAACAAGGATGAGCTCGCTGTGACCTATTTAAAAGGAAAACTAGAATTCATGTTTTTTTTTAATTAGGTTTTGTTCTGTTTCTAACATTTACAAGGTAACATTTGTTTTTCTTACAATATTTAATTTGCAAAAAATTTAACAAATGACAAAGGAATTCCAGAGCAACATGGGTCAACTAATGAATGAACATGCAATATTTCAGGTTTAAAGTAGAACTACCAGGGGAAAAAAAACAAACTTTTTTTGACTTGTGCTCTGTACAAACAAGTGACCTCTAATGAAGTAAATCCGAGCTCTGGGCGGCTACGGTGTAGTTTTAAAATCAGTTTCGTAAATTGACGTATGGACCAGAGCAAAATACACTTGAGTCGCAGAGCATAGACATGCATTAATTTATTGAATGGCGTTGTGCTGATGTGCAGGGTTTTTTTGATCACAACAGGAGTCCGAACATATTTTTGTTTCCTTAACGTACATTGCAGCACAATGACGTATTGCGCTGCATTTAAATGCTACATAATCCACCCAATGTACATTGGCATGAAATGAGGCTACTGAAAACAATTGATTTCGGCTTATTGCTTTGGACCTGTGTTAAGCAATGTAGCCCAACACACGTGGTGTAAACAGGCCCCTTAGGTTTCCTTCACAACTTTGCAGTGCACTACCACATGTAACGCGAGTTGCTTTAAGGCAGAATTATGAACGAGCTGCCAATGCGCCCTAACACCATGACGCGCTGCAGTGACGTGCAGTGTTTGAGTTACTTTTACCCAATGCAGTGTTGTAGTGTGAACAAGGCATATAGAAAACAATTGTTTTCTATGTGCCCTTGCATTGATCAATGGTCCTCAGTGTGTTGTGGTCGGACTCAACATACATGGCACTGCGTGCATGCCACATTTCTGAAATGCAATGGTGTGAAGCCGGGTATGGAGATCACCTCTACTTGTGAACGGACCTGTAATCATCCTTCACAGTGTATACTGGAATAAAACGTTTTTGGGCACACAGCACCAGTCACGTAAGTTACCTCTAAAAGCGTATTCCATGACCTGCTGGCTGTAAAATCCTCCCTCTGTTGAAGAGGAACTTTATTCATATATCTTTGAAATGTCAACAAACACACTTTTGGAAATGTTTAGTAATGACAAATCTACAAACAGATTCTTCTAGATAATTGCAGGATTTTTATTCGTTGAATACCTTATTTTTCCTTTCTTCCACATTCTTCTCACAATGAACTTTTTTACTAAGGGCAGGTGAATCCATCTCCCTTTACTTCCTGGAACTCAGGTACATGTGACCATGCACATCATCTCAGGGGAGTAAAATACTAAGATCTTGTGAGATTATAGGTGAGATTTGCCAGCAATGCTCTGCTGATGTAACCTTCACAGGATGCAACACTTGGGCACATTACATCATTTGTGCCAAAGAGGACCAGAAAGTAGAAAAACTAATTGTAAGTAAAATAAAACGATTTGTTTAATGAATGCAACATTATTTTATACCAGCATGCAGCGCTGATTCTTAGTGAAAGGGGGTAAAGGTCCAGGCTTTAATGCCAGGTGCTCCCCCACAGTGTTCATCTTCTGGCATTGGGGGGGGTGAAGAGCTGTGACTGAAGGATCGCACCGTTCGCCCACACCTTCTTCTCCTCCTCCATTCACAAATCTCCTTGTATTATTTTTCCAGGATGCAGGGCGTTCTGTGAATGGAAGGTCACACTGTGTCTGATGAAGGGGACCCTGCGCAGCCCCGAAACGTTGCTTCATTATGACAATATGTGTCAAAGGACAAACACTTGACCACAATGTTTGATGTGCAGGTGACATTCTGTACTACGTTTGAAGCCTGCTGTGCCATCCGCTGTCATTACAGCACCCACCTTTAGGGGTTCTTCGGTAAGGAGTGCGGCAGGACACCCTAAGGAATGTGAATGGAGGAGGGGTGGATAAATGACAGGACTGGTCCTTGCCCATTCACAGAAAGCTCTGCATTGTGGAAAAAATAAAACAAGGAGATTTGTGATGTGGCATCAAAAAAAATGTGTTTTGGTGTGTAATTACTCAAATTTATATGCATACAGCATTTAGAGGCGTGTACACACACACATTCTATTGCCTAATGCTGCGTTTATCAACATTTCAGGTCAGGACACCTTTTCCAGTCAGGACACCTTTTAAAAATGTGCACAATCTCGAAGCGCCCCATCGAGTGCCAGAGGTACTTTAATTCACTTTCTTTACATTTTATTATTTCCTCGTTTTCTAGTTATTCCTAAAACCGAACTTTTGGCTGGGTAAGAAAATCTGAAGAAAGTTATCATCGAGTGGAGTGGATAGTTTTGATGGATGATACACAAACTTTATTAGTGTATTCACTTTGTTATGCACCAATCGGACTGATATATTTCATTTGTTTATCTTAATTTTATACATGTTGGATATTATATTTGCATTACGGTTTTGATAACATTTTTCACTGAACAATTTACCAGCGAAGGGTATTTTTGCATATATATCTTTTGACACTTCGTTAGCACTCAGCGGTAACACAACCATCTTAGATTCAGTTATACGACCATAGCGCGGATTGATATATATCGCTACCCACCACGTGCGAGGGTCTCCATGAGCTAGCCGGCTGCTGAGGAGACACCTGTGCATGCTCACACCCAGCTGTGCCAGCACCTAGCTGTATAAGTCAAGCCACGTCCCCCGGCTCCTCTGCCCTCAGTACACCCCTCACCAGGACGTTTGGAGAATGCCGAGTATCTTCCTGGTCCCGGTGGAGGAGACGAGCAGCTACATGTGAGGGGGTGGGGGCCATTGAAAGGCACAGTGCCTTAAGTACTATGAGGGCTTGTTCATACCGAAAGCGTGTGCATTCCAGAGCGGTAGCTGCTGGAACGCACCGCGATCGGTGTGAAACTTCTCCTTGCATTTTGGGACGGGAGGGGGCGTAGCTTGCCCTATTTTTTTGCGTTTGCAGTTAAACGGAGCGCTGGCAGAGTTTTGCCAGGCATTCGATCGCACTTCGGGCGGGGGTTGGCGTAGAAGCGGTGCCATTGAATACAATGCACCGCCACCCCCCCTCCCGCCCCAAAACACAGGGGGAAGTTTCACAGCGATCACGGTGCGTTTCAGCAGCTACCGCTCTGGAACGCACACGCTTTCAGAGTGAACAAGGCCTAAGGGGGGACCACTGGCAAAAAAAAAGACAAGTGGAGTATCCCCCTTTACATCAGAGTGATGACATCAGAGTCCTCCCCTTTAGCAAAAAATGCAAGTCACGCCTGACAAAGCCATGGCACCTTTGTTGAGAGAGACTGGACTAATGTATTCATTTATTCTGGCCACTAGAATCAATGTACGTGCATAAGAAAAATACCCTTTTCTCTTGCCTTGTGCATGGGGGTCTCTGTACACATCTATGCCATGTGGGAGCACATATGGTGCTGCACACAATCCCGCATCACGTATTGCAATGTAATGCAACGATTGCTTAATGGCATCCCAGCTCACCAACACCCAGGACATGTGTGTTGTATCACACCACATTAGCCTGTTGGTGGCCTATTACTATTTCAGTGTGATTTGTCTGCAGTAAGGCCATTCTAATACAGTGCACCCTGCAATGTTACATCACAGGTGTGTGAAGTGAGGGCCTAGAAGCAACGTATGTGACTGGTGCTGTGCACCCCAATTTGTTTTACTGGAGGTCTGCATTAAAAATAAAATACATCTCAAACCCCCAAATGGGGTTTAGAACTAAATCCAAACACCAGCAGGTGTCCCTTTTTATCATGCTGTTCACCACAATGATGGATATACTTTACAGATCCGGCGGTTGGAACAGCTTATCAGCGTCCACCAACAGCGGATCATTTTTAGGGTGACCTGGCCCTTTAAGAGCACCCTTATTTAAGGGAAACAGGCAAGTACATGAGGTGAGCAGTAATGGCCGGGGGAGGAAAGCTGGCAGGTGTCCAGTCAGGCGCACAAGTTATCATCGAGGTGTGACATTGCACGGCGCACACATGAGGTAAACGTGCCAGCCTCCCCTCAGGCCTGCACCGCACACTGATTCATCGGGTCGTCTTCGTACACACAGGCCTCAGGACGTTTCACAGGCCAGCCTCTCTTATAAACAGGGCGCTGCACTCACCTGTGCCTCTGGCAGCTTCTCTCTTCCTCTCTCGCTGGGTTCACACGGATTACACACACACAAAGCGCGCACACTCTCCACAATGCTCTACACACTCGGTTTCGCTTTACGACCAATACCAGACCCGCCTTCTCCTCTTCCCACAACGCAGACGCTCATTGGACCGCGAGGAGCAACGTGACCCAGCGTAAAGGGTACGCCTCCCCAAGCGCCATCTTGTTCGGCGACGTACTCGCGTTCAGCTAATGGCTGCTGGTGACGTCAGAGCTGCAACTGCCGTGGTGCACGGCTCTGATTGGCTTGCTGGGTCGCCAATAGCAACAAAACTCTGACATGTTTTTCTTCATCGGTCTGAGGATGCTCTTTGGGTCATTTAAGTATATGGAAATCCGATCATTAAATCTCTTATTAACCCTTTGGCTGTTTTGTGTTTATCTTTTTGCACATGTTAAAAAAGCATAAAAAAATAAATAAAAACAAACTTGAAACCTCTGAACACTATCCCTGCAATTAATAACAATTGGCCCGGCATGCAACAGATTCTGCCTGCCTCATTTAACACTCTGCCTCTGGTGGTCATGGACCTGCCCTGGGGGGTGCACCATCCATCATCCTGGGCTCACTGCAGTAAACAGTGGTTACACATCACAGGGATCCCAACCTGAAATAAGTCATTTCAGGAAGGTGCCCTCCAATACCCCCCCCCCCCATCCACGGGGTGCAAAAAAAAGGAAAAGATAGCACCCCTCTGAAATGATGGCAATGCACCCGCCCTCTGCTGCTGTCAGTCAGTAGAGGAGGACCTGATGGAGAACTCCAGGTCCACCTCTGCTGATTGACAGCAGCAGTAGGGGGGGTGCAATAGCTAGTCTGCTACTGGCTATTGCAAATTGAAATAGCCAATAGTAATCTAGCTATTCGTTCCAATGCTGGGTTTTTTTCTGACTGATGGCAGCCGGCGGTCCCAATGTCAAGAAAAAAAAAAACAGATAGCAGGGAAAGGTTTACTTTGCCAGATAAAGCAGGTTAAAACCTTTCCGGGAGAAAATGTTTCTCTCCCGAGTGTCGGGGAGCCGCTATGTTATAGCGGGAGACTCCCGGGAACATCCGGGAGAGTTGAGATGTCTGACATAATTAATTGCAAGAGTAAGGACAACCCCATGAGAAGAAGAGGGAGCACTTGGTGACGAGAGAGCATGGAGCCAGGTTCCCGACCAAGCAGGAAGCAGAGCGGCGTGTAATGGCTCGCCGGATGGCTTTCCGATTGGTCGGGAAGCTGGCCAATCAGGAAGCCGGCCGGCAAGCCATTACCTGCCCACCAGCTTCCTGATTGGCCAGAAAGCTGCCTCCATGCTTCCTCATCACCTGGTGACAAGGGAGCATGGAGTCGGCTTCCTTAATGGGACTTCCGGTATTGGTATTCGTGTGACATGCACAGGCTGCCCATGAGGATGCCTCCTACAAGGCAAGTGATTGACAATCGGGTCATCTTTTGCTGTCCTTTCGGGCTGCCTGTGTAAGTGTTTCTGTAATTTGTTTCTTTAAAAAGAGTATTTATGTGCTTATGCCTCACATTTGAGCCCTAAGCACAACCTTTAAATAGAATTGAACTCTCAAACCTTTTTCAACAATGAATACAAATCAAATAAATACACATTACCCATCAAAATATTTAATTTTTTTCCCAAGCCCTTATAGCCATCATGTTGCTGAACAGCTCCAACTCTCTTAGCTTGGCTTCCCTGAACTTCCTGTCCTATACAAGATCACAAGACAGAACAGTCTCCAGCAACTATCCATCTACTAGCTTGGAGAAGGAGTGATGAGCATGGGATTGTACGCCCTATAATCAAAACAAATACCTTCATACATATACCATAATACATATACATTCCATCTGTCCAGGGATTCTGCACGGTGACAGCCGCAACCATTGGTAAGCGTCATATCGTTACCTTAGATTCTGCCCAGATACAGCTATGCCCCTAGCAACCTGAACATAGAAAAAAAGAGCCAGCAGCGTATCCGACAACATAGCACATACATTTTTTTTTTAATTAATTGACCTTTTATATAAAACCAATGCTTATGATTAAATCAACTTATTTAATACTTTTTATTGTTTTGGAAGTGCGACAATCCCATGGGGCCACTACTCCTATACGTCCTTTTCTGTGGCCCTAACCGGGGAGTGTCTTGTCTTGTTGCTCCTCTGTGTTTTGGATACGCACAGCTTACTAGCTCACACAAGGGCGGCTCCATAGGACCCTGCAAGGGAAAGGACCCATCATAAAACAGGATATCAGGGCCAGTGCTCAGGGGACCAGCTGATTATGCAAGAAACGAAAACTTTTAAATGTCAAGAAGCAGCTTCTATTGTACGTGATATAATCAGCATCTGAAACAGCTTAAAAACCTTTGACTTTAAAATCACTTTAAGTTATGTATTCTTGTTAAGTTTGCTATGTCAGAGGCCTTTGGGAGGTCAGCAATAGATGTTTTAGAGAACTTGAAGTAGCCAATAACACACAAGAGTGAAAATAGCGCATGCATTTTGCATATGTGAATTGAACTCAGGGAAGGTACCTCCTTACTGATGTCCTCTTTCACATATTGAGCTCTTAGCCCTAAAGAAG
Organism: Nanorana parkeri; assembly: GCF_000935625.1. Taxonomy (NCBI): domain Eukaryota; kingdom Metazoa; phylum Chordata; class Amphibia; order Anura; family Dicroglossidae; genus Nanorana; species Nanorana parkeri. The sequence goes on along the minus strand of NW_017306645.1, from coordinate 772,220 downwards.
GCCCATGCACAGGCTCCCTCTCTGCTCTCCTCCTCAATGTCCATCTACTCTGGCATTCCCTTCCTCTTAACCCTGTTCTATCCCCCTGTGCTCCCAGCCTCAGTATTTCACTCTTCTACACTATCCTCCACTCCCTTGGTTCTCTTCTTCTGGCTGTCTGCTATCCTCCTCACCCACCCACCCTCTGGTCTTTACTGACTCTTCTCCCCTCTGTTCATTGGTTGAATTAGCTTCTTGTCTGTGACAACTGTGGGCAGATTGAACACAACTACAGGAATTACAAAACCCTGTCATAGAAGCGGTCATCTGTGACCACACTGTGCACGGCCGCCAATATACAGTATATACGTTGCAGGGGATGGGGGCATGGCTATCAGGAGATGATGCTGCCATTGCGAGGGCTAAGATTGGTTAGGCTCAGTGATAAGAGTCAGATGTATGGTGAGAAGGAGCGTGAGGAGTAAGTGCATGGTGCAGCTACCTGATTCCTGGATCCACCGACAAACGCAGCCTCCCGTCTCCCACGCTGTCAGAAGCTGCAACAGAGCATGCTGGTTACTACTTAAACTGGCGCCCTGTGTGCAGCTTCTGAGAAGATAGGCGTAGCGGGAGCTAGGCAAAATACGCAGCCAGCTTCCCCACTACGCTAATAGCGTATCTTCTCAGAAGCAGCACACAGCGGGCGCCAGTTTAAGTAGTAACCAGCATGCCCTGTTGCAGCCTCTGACAGCGTGAGAGACGGGAGGCTGTGTTTGTCGGTGGATCTAGGGATCAGGTTGTTGTCTCTACCAAGATGGCCTCCTCCATACAGAGACACATTGCAGAACAAGGCATTGTAATAAATAAAGGGGAATAGATTAGCTGAAGGGAGACAGCAGACAATATTGGTGACTAGACCTTTGCCCTCTACCTGCCTTCTTTTGGGCACACCATCCAGAGTTCAGTTCCTCAAAGAAATGTTAGGCATATAGTAGTGTTATTCACTGCCTGTCCAAGGTAGTCACCACCTGGATTTAGCTAAACAAATAGGTCAGAGCCTTCCATTTGATAATAGGTCTAGAATAGGGATGCGCCGATACAGATACAAGCATCGGTATCGGCCGCGATACCGAGTATTTGCATGAGTACTCGTACTCGTGAAAATACTCCGATACAAAAAACGAGTACCTGTAAAAAAAAGACATTGAATAATGAAATGAATAGTTAGATCATGCTATTGCTAACTAAGGCTTGTATCCCCCTAGGGAGGAAAATAGATATTCATTTAATTATTCAATGTCTTTTTTTTATTTTATACACTTTATATTATTGGCTTTATATTATTATTAAATTTTTTTATAATATAAAGCCAGGTATGCAGAATAGGATATAGCTGTGCCACACTATACAATAATACACTGTTCTGGAGTCTCTACATGTGCTCATCTATTTTCCCCACTATGGGGATACAAGCCTTAGTTAGCAATGGCATGATAAATATTCATTTCATGTTCATGTTCTTCATAATATTAAGAAACTGACCTAAAATCATGATTTTGTATTGCTTTAGAAAAAATGTGACCTGTCCCTTTAAGAAAAAGTATCGGTAATTGGTATTGGTGAGTACTTGGAAAAAGTATCGGTACTCGTACTCGGTCTTAAAAAAGTGGTATCGGTGCATCCTTAGTCTAGAATCATTAACATTATGTGCCACAAAAATGAGGTTAGCTTCCTGAATATACTAAATGACCAGTTTTTTCCATTGTTAGAATTCACATGATTGTATCTATTGCAATAAATCCTGCAGTATACAATTTTGGTCACTAGATGGCAGTGTTTATAAGTTCTGTTATACAGTATATCTAAGGTAGTGGCTTTAAAGCGGACTGAATCACTTCCAACACAAAGCCAACCGTCGGCTTTTGGGGGCTGAACACATAGCAGCCAGGAGTGTGTTTAAAAGCTCAAACTGCTGCCGATGTAAACCTTAGGTCAATAGCAGGGAAAAGGTTAAAGTGTCTTTACTGTACATGTTCGATTCTAATACCATTGTTATGTGTCATTGTACAACTTTGCTGTACTGGATTTACCTTTTTTCCATCTTAAATAAAGAATTTACAAAAAGGGCTAAAGTGTCTGTCAAAATAAAATAAAATAAAAATACATTGAGTACGTCTCTGCAATACAGACATGTTTTATCCCTTTAAAGACCCTGCAAGTACAGCCAAATACCTGTTGACCTGCTATTAATTTACTTACAACGGTTTAGGTTGGTGGCGGTACTGTAATGGTTTGGGGTATATTTTCTTGACACGCTTTGGGACCCTTAGTACCAACTGAGTATCGTCTAAACGCCACAGCTGCCGCCCTAGGCAAACGCCTACTTTGCCTCGCGGTAAATACGCCCCTGCATATTATAATGATAAAATCATCTCAAATTGGCTTCTTGAACACGATAATGGGTTCACTATACTCAAATAACCTCCACAGTCACCAGATCACAACCCAATAGAGCACCTTTGGGATGTGGTGTAACGGGAGATTCGCATCATGGATGTGGAGCCAACAAATCTGCAGCAAGCGCGTGATGCTATCATGTTAATATGAACCATAATGTCTAAGGAATGTTTCTAGGACCTTGTTGAATCTATGCCACAAAGAATTAAGGCAGTTCGGAAGACAAAAGATGGTCCAACCCAGTGCTAGCAAGGTGTACCTAATAAAGTGACCAGTGAGTGTAGGTTGTAAAGTCCCAGCATATCCTATCCTTTTATGTAATGAGTGCTGCCTTCCATCTGCCCATCACTTTCATCAACTTCCTGGATTCCCAGTGTGATCTGCATCTCTTTCCCTGCTGCTTGATGTGATGTAATCTCAATTTTTCAAGACTACATATTCCATCATGCATTGCTTCCAGCATACATATTTATTTTTACTTTTTGACCATAGATAGCCCTTCATTTTCAATTATGGACTGACAGCACATAGCATTTTTGTGGAATTGTCAGTGTTGTCAGCCCTGCCTGTCAGCATAGGGACAAATTGATTTGTAGTCCATGATCACAACAATGAGGGATAAACAGTCCTCTTGAGATAACCGAAGCAGAGAGCTAGAATAAGGAAAGCTCTGAATTTTTGACATGGTCAACAGTAGGGATGCACCGATATCAAGCACCGTACTCGGTACAAGTACAAGAATAGATAATTGTCGAACTTCAAGACTAGACTTGAGAAAAATCCAAAAGTTAGGAGGCAGCTGTCATTTTAAAGAGCACACGGAGCTCCTGGGATTTGTACATCTCTGTTTCAATGTATGATTTTGTTTTTATATAAATAAAGGGATGCACCGATACCATTTTTGCAAGTACAGGTACTGATACATTTTTGTTTATTGTCATGTGACAGTTTTTCTGAAACAATACAGGGGGGTTAACTAATCTTCAAGTCCTAACATGGGTGCAAAAAACTGCAAGCTCTGAGAGTGAAAGGGTTAATGTCAATTTAAATTACATTATGTATTATTTTATATATAAAGTTGATTTTTTTGAGAAATGGAAATTTAATTTAGTTTCTAATAAAAGATTTCTAATAAAAAAAAAAAAATTTTTTTGCGTTGCAGTGGCGGACAGATTTATTTTGATTTCCAAATTAGTCCATCTTTGATAACCTTTGACTCAGAATCAGACAACGGTGATGAAATTCGGCCTAAACATTACAGAACACTATCCGTGTTAGCATATATAATTTAAGAGGTTAGGTGAAAACGGCATGCTACTTTCTTTCGATAATTTGCATGGAATGCTGAAGCTCCCAATGAACTGTAGACACTGTATTTGAGGGTCAACAGGGACCAGATTTATACACGTGGAAGGCAGAGATTTCGACCAAATAAATTGCTTATCCCTGAGATGTTTTTTTGCGGACACGGTGACCTCTGCCCCTGAGTCACAATAATCAATTGTGAAAATTACAGAAAAGAATGGCTTTTTGGATTTTACAGGCAGCGGGGTTCATGGCAGATCAGACAACAACTCTAGACCCTGTCTATTTCTGTCAGATTCGGCACTCTCTATAATTAAACTTTGGGAACCTGAAAACCTAATTTCAGTGAATTGCACAATTTAAATGTTTCGAAAATGTGTCATTGATCCAGCAGGAAGGATGATATAACATTAGATAAGTAACAGAAGGAAAATGTATGACAATTACATTGTAACTAAAGGTAGTTAAACTAGAAGTACAGTCTGAAAAATAAGAACTGCTGGAAAGTTGGGTCGGGAAAAGAATTGCCCCAGCAACTTTTTCTTTTCTGTGTATGGCGCGTGCGCTATGCAGTATACACACCCAGCCCATTCACTGCATCTCTAAGATCCCGTAAATGGGCCTTATACCAGGGATGATGTAACTCCTGTGCGCTTGTGCTATTTGGCCCAATAATGATGAAGCCTGGGAACCAGGAAGTGTTAGCGGCGAAGCTAGTGGTGACAGAGGACAGAGCGGGGGACCAAAGATCAATCCGATAGCACTGGAGAAGGGAACAATTGAAAGGTCAGTGTGCCCTTATGTGCAAGTTTGCTGTGCATACTTACACGTTAGCACAAAAAACAAACATTTACACAGTGGTTTACTTCCACTTTAAAGCTCATCTCTGGGCACAAAAACTTTCATTGAAATATGCTCCATAGTCATGGAGGATCTAAATCCACTTTGTGTGCACCAAATGCCTTCGCAAACCCCAATATTAGTTCCTAAAAAGTAGCAGTGACATCATTACTATGCTGCACATAGCCTGTAAAGAGCTGTGGGAAGGACTCAGCAGACTCCACCCACTACAGGTTGCCTGCAACTACAAGAGGGGCGGATACAAGACCAGGCACCCTTCACAAGGAGAGAGAGCAGCAGTGACCAGTCTTTATTACAGGAAGCTTCTGCACAAAGAAATAGTGTCACAGATCTGGAATAAATACTGTACACATAGCACACCAAGAGTTAACCTTCCTGGCGGTATTCCCGAGTGTGGCTCGGGGTTAATTTTTTGTACCATAAGCGGTAACCCCGAGCCACACTAGGGAATACAGCGTAGCGTCTCTTACCTTCTCCCTCAAGCCGTGCTGTGTCCTCTGGCCGATGCCGGCATTCGTCTTCCGGGTTTCATCCCTTGCAAGCGTTCGCGTCCCAGGGGGGCGGGACCGGCACGATTTTTGAAAGTGAAAAAAAACTTTAAAAAAGCAAAAAAAAAAAATAGAACGAAAAAAAGAAAGAAACAAAAATAATCATACCGCCAGGGAGGTTAAAGGCTAATTTTACTTTTTGGACCATGTTTCAGGATACACCCATATTTAAGGTGTAACAAGAAACATGGTCCCATATTTCATGTTGCACCCTCATTTTTTTTACAGATATGACTGTGAGTGGCTCTGGCCACGTCATCCATTCAAAGATCCTTTGACAGGATCTGTGAATGCAGAAACTAGAAAATTCCATCAGGCGCCGCAGCTGATGGGGGACCTGTAGTTCTGCATGTAATCAAAGTGTGGTGACGTCAGTGCATTTTAGACACATTATACTTCCTTCGTCACTGTTACTGAATGTCCTTACTGAGACATAGACATGGGCAAGAGGAAAAACCTGCAGGAGCCATAACTTGTCACCCGTGATACACTGATTGCGGTTGCAATGCATTACTGACTCCAATCCTAAAAACATAATGAATGCATATTTTTTTCTTTTATAAAGAAATAATTATACAGTATGTGCATTTAGTTTTTTTTTTCTCTCCCAAAAGAGTACTTTACCTTTAAGTAAGAATACATGTGCACCTTGTATTAGATAACATCAGCTCAACCTGGAGTTCAGTTTTAAGGCTTCATTCACACTTGCATTTCTATGCAGAGATCTGTTTGGCTAGGTGCTTTGTTTATACTTCTAGATGATGTGAGTTTACAGGCATATGCGTTTAGATGCGTCTGCCCTTTACCATTGAAACAGTCCACTGAAGCAGCCAATGAGATTTCAGCAAATGAATGCATCTTGTGATTTTACATGCGTTTGCATGCATTTTGGTGCGTTTAGAAGTTCAAATCAATTCCTGGAAGTACCTGTGACCTGACTCCTATTTTTTCTAAACGCAGCTAAATTGACTGCGGATGAAAGCATCTAAACACAAGTGTGAATAGATCCATTGGAAATCATTAGATGTATATAAATGTGTTTAGAAAACCATGTTAATGCATATAAATGCATCTAATCACACCTAATGTGAAAATGTGTGGTTATGTGGTTACCATCTGGGAAACAATTGCAACTGTAGATTTTCCCTGTCACTGATCATACTGTACATAGACTAGAATTTCTCAACCTGCACGGCACCTCACGGCACCATTTAAAAGTATGTAAAATCTCGTGGCACCCCAGTTTAAAATGAGGGGTGGGGGGTTAAGGGGGGATCCTATGCAAAAACATAAAAAAGTGGGTTTCCTTCCTTCACATTGAAGTCCTCCCTTCCAATCAGAACCCCCCTTCACATCGAATCCCCACTTTTACACTAGAATCCCCCCTTTCACATTATAGTCCCCCATTACATCAGTAGTCTCCCTTTACATGAGTATCCCCTTCTTTTACATCAGGGTTCCCTCCTTTCACATCAGAGCTCCCTTCTTTCACATTAGAGTCCCCATCATTCATATCAGGAGCCCTCTTCGCATTAGAAGCTCCTCATCACATCAGGAGCCCCCCCTGCACATCAGGAGCCCACCTTAAATATCAGAGCCTCCTCCTTTAACATCAGGAACTCCCCTACAGATCAGGAGCCTCCATTTCACATCATAAGCCTCCCTTCACATCAGAGCTCCCTATTAATATCAGAGCCCCCCCACTTTCATATTAGAGTCCCCCTTTTGCAGTAGAGCTTCCCCTTTACCTCAGGAGTCCCCTTCAAATCAAAGTTCAAGCATCAAAATATTTGGAGGCACCCCTGAGGAAGCCAGAAGGCACCCCAATGTGCCAGGGCACAGACAACAGCAGGTTACTGAACAGAAACTCCAATCCAATGCCTCTATGGTGCTTTTCATATGAATTTTCTTGTTCAAAGTTTATCTACAGTAACAATTCACAGCTTGTCTATAGTTATATTGTCATATCAATTGTTTCTTCCTGCTGCCTGGCTTATCTGTAATCACCAGCAGGAGGCAGAAGAAGAGATATAATGCACGTCTTTCTCACACCTCCGAGTTATACGTTTATAATAGCTATAAAACTCCAGCTAAACTGGCACACTTGTGATCCTGAAAACATGCTTTTGAGGTTGCAACAGCTTAGCCACCCAGTTGTTTGCACTAACTGGCCATACACAAATTTGAGTAGTATTGTCAACACCCCTCTATTCAACAAATGTCTGTCAAATTTTAATTGACAATTCTCCACCACTGTAGCTAATCAGCCCTCATGATCAGGGAACTCCTAACTATCTAGCATTGAATTGTATTGTACTGTACCGTCTCCCTTTTTTTGTAAAGCACTGAGCAAACAGTTGGCGCTATATAAATCCTGTATAAGACTAATAATAATATTCTGATTGCGGCACACCCACCACATTCAGAATACAATTGCCCAGCGGGGGGATTCCTCTATCCATTCTGTTTAGTGTGGATGGGGGAATCAAGCATTGATTGAACGAGAAATGGCTAGCTTTAAGCCCCAGCTATACATGGTGTGGACTTCATCCCAACTCAAGATTATAGATGAACTTCAGTCAAGCTGATAAATGCATAGAAGAAATACATATTAGGGACTTGTTTTGTTTCTATCCATCCAGTGCTGGAATTTACACGCTTCTGCCACACAGAACAATCCTGTATGGCTGCTGTGTCTGTTGCTTCCAAGGAGTCGGAGGATGGGGCCCATTAGGAAGAAGGGGTACAAGTGGCTGTGCTGCCACCAATGTAGAACACCTGGGGCGACACCACCAGCTTTAGTAGTGTGCCGCATCCTTCCCAGCAGCCAGCAGATTGACCCAGTTTACAGTGAAGGATATGGACCATTCATGCTCATGCTTTTTAGACCACGTCTGGTTGGTCATGTGGGCCCAGCCACTGACAGTGTGGTTCAGCGCCATGCACATATTACCTTCCACGTGCTGGTGGGCTAGGTACATGCCATTATGGTGTGGCACAGACTATTTGTTGCTGGCACATGCAAAAAGGTAGTCAAATAAAGGACTGATGGGTCTCTGAATGAATGGGGGGTCGGAGGGGGGGGGCTTTACATAAGACTATGTAGCCTACCACACAGCAACTAATTCTCCCTATTGTCAGCTCTCCATAAACTACTCCAATACACAATGACAAAAGGCTGCTTGGAACCCAGTTTTTTTTTTTATAGAGAGGGGCTGGCACAACATAACAAAAGCCCCATTATTGGCCCTTCTAAGCCAGCTGACCTAAGTACAAAGTCCTGTGGGTCTGCAAAACTGAAAATAGCTTTGGTTCACGTAGAACCCATGTAGATTTAAACAAGAACCTCATCCCTACTGGTAATTACCTATAATTTTGTTCAAATACAGTTACTACTAAAAGTGATGTCATCTGTTGTTCCTCTGTCTTTTAATATTTTTCTTTAAAAGTTTCCTAAGGCAGTAAACAGGACCTTTGGACTCCACTCTGTTAGACAAGACACAGAGAGCGCCTCCATCGCATAAAAACTTTTTAATAAACGAATAAAAAAATGGTATAAAGGTACTCACAAAGGACGAATAAAAACAGGCATAAAAGGGTCAAAAGGAAAGGTTCATCCTATGTGAGTACCTTTATACTATTTTTTTTATTCGTTTATTAAAACGTTTTTATGCGATGGAGGCGCTCTCTGTGTCTTGTCTTGCAGTGCTGAGGTTGTTCTGAACCTGGTGAGAGCCGCCCCCTTATCGCCCTGCACTCCTGAACATCATTGATTAACACTCTCTTGAACCAAAATCTGCTGGCGCAATGTTTGATTCTGTCCACTCCATTAGGTTCAGAGGCCTTGAAAAAGCACAGTACAGGTTACCAAAGAATAGATTGCATGTATAGTTCCCAGTATCCATAACTGAAATCTTTATTGGTACATACATGAAACAACTATTGGATTAACTGCTTGTGTTACTTGTGTCTCACAATGGATAATTCATGTCCCGTCAATATATAAATGCATTTCCATTGTCTGTGTGAGATATTGCGTGATGTGTTCACAAATAAGCTATAATGTGCCCCAGCTAAGTGTACTTTATTTCTGGTAAACATTTTCAAAACACATACACACTATCGAAAGAAAAATAATAGTTTTCCATTACTCTGTGATTTGTAGCGTACAAACTTGGCGGTGGTGAACATTTATTTAGCCCTTTTCTATCTCAGATCACAATTCATGCGTTTTTTTTTAAATTAAACTTTGTAAACTAAAGAACAGCAACATAAATACTTTCTATATCATCAGATTTCAGCTTAACCAACTGGCAAGTTCAGGTGCTGAATAGGTGCTCCATTGACTTTCTTATGTTTTCAACTACTGAAATCAAACAAGTATGCAGCCAATGAAGTCAGACTAAAGTTTTAATCATGATCTACATACATGTTCTAGGTACCAATCCAATACCGATGCCACAACCAGGCATGTAGCATTTTCAGATGAAAACATTAGCAATGGCAGCAGGGGTGTAACTAGAACTCACAGGGCCCCAAAGCAAAATTTTGTATGGGGCCCTGTCATTTCTAGTTACGCCCGTTGCAAAGCCCACCTGATAACAGCCCACCTGATAACAGCCCACCTGAGAGTGATCCTGCAGAGATCACCATAGACTCTCTATGGTGAGCTATGCAGGGTTTCGGGTGGGCTGGTCACACCCCTGGACACCTCTTACCTGTCAGCCCTGATCCGCTGTCCGCCTCCTCCTGCTCGATGGTCGCTGGCGGTCCCAGCCTCCTCCTCCGCTGCCAACGCCGGGCCCCACCTCCTCCGCTGACGATGCCGGGCCCAGCCTTCTCCTCCGCTGAGGACGCAGGGCCCAGCCTCCTCCGCAGCTGTTGGCTGTCACTGACTCAGCAGCAGCTGTGAGGAGGAATGCACCGCTGCACAGATCACTGACAGGTTGTCAGTGATCTGAACAGCGGCACGTTCCTCCTCACAGCCGGCAGTGAAATCCAGCAGCATGAGATGCCATAGCGACCTAGGCGGCCCACTCGGCATCGGGGGGATGTCATGGCCCACGGCCACCTGGGTCGCTATGGCGATTGTTTCCGCCACTGAATGGCAGCCTTCTCTCAGTAAACGCCCGTTCACACAAGGGCCGTGCGTCAATACGACGCGTTGCTGTGCAGTTGAAAAAAGTAGTGCACGCAATCCTTTTTTCAACTGCACAGCAACGCACAGTATTGCAGTACCATGTGTTGCAGCGCGTTGGATAGCATTGCGGGCAGGAGGTGCGTTTGGGGTGCCATTCAAATGAATGGCAATGCAACGTACCTCCCGCACTGTTAACATATGGCCCTGGTGTGAATGGGCCCTAAAGGTTTCTTCTAAGGGCCTGCATTCTCAAAAGATTTACGATGAATACAAAATAATTGCTTTTTTATTGATGTTATAATGAATAAGTAAAGTAGAGTGTACTGAGATGGTGATGGTAGTACTCAATTAGAGATAAACTAATAATAATTCTTGTGTGGTTAATTCAGTGTGGCTTCTACATATTTTTGGCCAAACGTTTGTGCAACTAAAACCTCTGATTTTAACGCATACTGTTGACAGGGCTATTTGTTTGGTTGCAGACTGGCTGGCAGGTTGAGGCTGGGGAATTTTTGTGTTTTGTATATATATATGCTTACCTGCCTGTTCGCAATCTTCCTGACAATGTACACTGAGCTTTGCACATGCAGTTCCTTCTAGAATCTTGGCATATGGTGGGATTTACATCATCCCAATATATCCAATCAAGATGGCTGAAGATCATGAACCCAGAAGAAGACCCGGCAAAGATGTCAGTGGTAGCTCGTCGACATTGCATTGCTGGAGGGGAGGTTAGTAAAGTTCCCCTTTTAAAAGGTCTGTGCTCTTCTTCCAAGTTATTTATACTGGACATTGTATGGTTCTATCATAGATTGTGACATCTTAATTGCTTTCTAGATTTATAGTGTATGTATAGCCAAAATATTGTTTTTTAGTTTTGAATAAAGTAATCAAGGGTTAAGACTAGGGATGCACCGATACTTTTTTTTCGGTATCGAGTACCAATATTTATATTTAAGTACTCGCCGATACCAAGTACCAATACCGGTACTTCCACTAGCATGGAGCCGGCTTCCCGGCCAATCAGCATGGAGCTGGCCAAACAGCATGGAGCCGGCTCCCTGGCCAATCAGGAAGCCGGGGGGCGGGTCGTTACCCACCGCCCGGCTTCCTGATGGGCCGGTTAGCCAGCTCCACGTTCCCTTGCGGCACTGCCGGTCAGAGGAAATCTCACTCTGACCGGAAGTTCCGATATCGGAGGTATGTTTCGGAGCATTTGGGCAAATACAAGTACTCACCCAAATACTTGGTGTCAGCACCGATATCGATACTAGTATCGGTATTGGGGCATCCCTAGACATAACAGCAAATTACATTAAATCTTCAGCAGCTGTTGAGAAATCCTCCCTCTAGCAGTTGTCACCAGAACAGGTCTCCCCTGTCAGGGTTTTTTTACCCTTCCTTGTCCATTTTCTTGCAGCATGGGTTGTGCAGTGCTTGTTCCTCTTTGGTGCCCTCTTATAAAAAAAATCCTGCAAGTCCCTTTAGGCCTGGTAGAAATTTTAAGGGGGAACCCCAGCCCCAAAAATTGGGGGGAAAAAACGTGGGGCCACCCCTAACATTAGGAACGATCGAGCAGCACCCCTCCCTGCGCCTTACCAGGCCACGTGCCCTCGGCATTGGGAGGGTGTTACCATGCCAATGGGGACAAGGGCCTCTTCCCCACAACCTGTACCTCTACCAATTCACTAAAGGGTTAAATCATATAGTTAGTAAAAAGTCCAGACTTTTGATAAAATCCTTTAATTGAAAAAAAAAACAGAGTCAATTTTTGACTATTCCTTTAATTAAAAATAAAAATGGCTCCATCAATGTAATCACGATGCACGACGCCCGCCGAAATAAAAAAAAAGTCCCGCTGCACGACGACCGTCCGAACCCGACGAAAACTCGGCGCAAAAATAACATTCAGCCCCGAAAAGTAAACAGATGGGTGGAGCGAGCCATGATGTCACAGCTCGCTCCGCCCATTTGACATTCTCAGCTGTCAAATGCTACATAGCATTCGGGAACTCCTGAATGCTATTCATGAGTTTCCGAATGCCATTCGGATCTGTGAGCCGAGGTGTCATATGAAAAGCATTATGACACCTCGGCTCACAGACCCGAATAGGGTGCTGTCTTGGACATTCATTATATATATTTCATGCTTTCTTTCTTAATAGGCAGTAATGTATTAGGTTTTACTATCAGTTTATAGCTGCATTGTTTTGTGTATGCATTTATATTCCAAGTAAGTTCTGCTTATCATCACACATTTTGTGTAGTGCTTAGTACCATTTTAAATTAAATTATGCAGTAATTTCCAAGGAAACTAAACACAAACACAGATAAAAGATGTAAAAAGAGATACCTTTACAGGCATCAAATGGCACCTTACCAAATCTATAAAAATGTTAATAAAGTAGGGAATAATATAGTACAGAAAAAGCACGCATTGGTTAACAACACACACATGCACACAGATAGAACTGGAAAGTTATTTAAAGTGAACCTAACTACTTTTTAAACTTTTAAAATAAAAAAAAAAGTTTACAAAACCAAGATAACTGCTGTTATCTTTAGACAGCAAAACCTCTTTTGTACCATTCTCTGATTTAGTTTTACTTTGTTCCTAGGACTTTCCTTGACCTAATGGCTAAGGTCCATCAACTACCATTCCACTGATTAGTGAGGGTGCCTTTCCTGGCCAGTAACACATTTTCAGTGGACACTGGACATTGGAATGGCAGTTGGCGGAGCCCACTTACAAAGTTAAACTAATTCATAGCACAAATGTTTCTGTTGAAAGAAGGTACCAGTACGCACTAGAAGTGAAACTAAAGTCCTTGCAGAGTGGTCCCTGGTGCTGTCACTCACAGCCTGTGAGGTAGGAGGGGAGATTATTCTGCCTCTGAGGTGCGGGAGGGGGGAGAGAGAGAGCCTTCCTGTCCCTCACTTGCTGGTCACTGATGAGGCATCTAGATGGATGCCGTCAGTGTTTTTTTTCTACTTTTTTTGATTGGATGGCTTTGACCAATGTCGCTTTGTTATTGGTCCAAACCATCCACAGAGCTCAAGTCTCTGACTGCAAGTCAGAGTCTTGTTGTAGCTCTGACCTCACTATGTTAGGTTACCCACAGCAGCGGACCCAGACCACACGTCTTTGCTAGGATGAAGTAACTCCTGTGCACATGCAGTGAAGTTAAAGGCGAACTATGAGATGAGTGATTTCCACTCACCTCATAGTTCTAGCCGACCTGTGACAATGCGACTGTCACAGGTCGGCTCAGTAGATCGGGAGGTGAGCGAACACATACCGGCGTTCGCTCACCTCTCGATCCTGTCACGGCTCTCTGCCGTGACAGGGAAGGGGCTGGATTCCCCCCTCTCCGCTCCGATCCGCCAGCGCTGACTGGCGGAACGGACGGGGGAGGGGGCGGGTACAGCTGGCTCTGCCTCTAGATAGGCAGAGCCAGCTGTCACTCACGCAGCTGGGCGGATCTCAAATTCGATGTCGGGATACGCTCCGGCGTCTCAGTATACCCCGAGCTGTAGCTCGGGGTATACTGAGCTTGGGGTAACGGGAGGACGCTAGTTTGTGTCCTCCCGTTACCCTAAGGAGAACTATGGGGAAAAGCCCTGACCCCAAAGTTCTCCTTTAAGTCATTTAAGCCTTGCCAATCACGATGGCCAAAGACGCCAAAGATGACAAGGGATTTCGCGGCCATCACTTTGCTGGAGGGCACTCTATAGGACACAACCTCATCTTTCATATTTTACCAAAAAATTGGGTATTTAATTGTGTTTTTGTGCACTAAATGTATTGTGCTAACATTTTGGGTTGCACTAGTATCATGTGACATAAAAATTGCAACTGTTACTATTTTATTTTAAAGGGTCTCTGCTGTTATAAACGATGTACTATATATAAGTAATATAAAATATATAGAAATATAAGTAATCCTCTTGTCTACAAATGTGAATTTTAACGTGTGGAAAAAAAAATGCAAAAATGCCACTGGCAACAAAAGTGATAAATAAAGTCAGTGTTTCCAATATGGAATGTTCTTGCTTCTCAAGATTTGCTTGCTTATAAGATGCATTTAACTTACATTATTTATGCTAGCTCCCTGAAGGGAAAACCTTTCTTTCAAATAGCAGGGCAGTTGGGGATTCTATTAGCACTTAAATAAATTGGTAGTACTGATATTTTGATTAAATATCACTAAAATGTGTAACCATAACTTTCCTGTGTGCAATATCAGTTAATCGATTTAGAGTATGGTTGCTCTCTTCAAGCAAACATTAGAAGAGAAGCAAGCTCAATGGTGTTCACGAAAAAAGAAGCTGGTTTTACAAGCACAGTGGTGTTTAGAAGAAGGGCTGCTTGATCTACAAGCATGATGGTGTTCATTGGACGAGCTGCTGGTTCTACAAGGACAGTGGTGTTCACAAAAGGGTTGCTGGGTCTAAAAGAACAGTTGTGTTCATTAAAAAAGATGAGGGTTCTACATGCAAAATAGAGTTCACTAGAAGCTTTGATTTATCTACAAGCACAGTGGTATTCACTAAAAGAAATGCAGGTTCTATAAACACGGTGCTATTCACTAAAGAGATGCAGGTTCTATAAACATGCTGCTGTTCACTAAAGGATTGCTGGACTACTACAGTGTACTACTGTTCATAAAATAAGATGGGGGTACTACAAGCAAAACGGTGTTAACTAGAAGACCTGATTTATCTACATGCACATTGCTATTCACTATAAGAGATGCTGGTTCAGCACAGTGGTGTTGGCTAAAATGGCTGTTGGATCTAAGAAACACAGTCACTAAGGAGGTGATGATTACACAATTCAGTGGTGTTCACTAGAAAAACTGAAGGCTCTAGAAGCTCAGTAACATGCACTAGAAGAACTGTTGGAGTAGCTGTTCTATCAAAGTGTATAGTGGTGTACACTAGAAGCGGTGCCGACACATCAACACAGTATGTAACATAGCAAAAATGTCTGTGAGGTGTACACTTGCTTTTAGACAAAAGTCATTTTATAGGTGATTTACCATTAAGTACGGTGGAAGGCTTACTGTGCTCAGTTCTGCTTATTTGTACACACACTGCACATTTGAAACACTGAAAATAAGAAACCCAGCTCCTGAATTTCTATCCCCCCCTTCCCTAAAGTTGCCCATCAATAATTTTTACATCCCGTTATACATACCTAAAATCATGTAGCCTTATGGTTGATCCAGTTATGTCACATCTCCGCGGGGGATGGCAGTTGGCAGCCCTTACTCCTGCTAGAGTATACCAGCACCCCCAGGGGGTGTGTCTCTAAACTCCTAGGATCACAGGAAGTGAACGGGATTTCACTAGATGTCATCCAACCTGGAAGAGGACCAGCCCTGGTTTGCAAGTATGGGTGGAACGCATTATAAAAAAGAAATGTGTGTGCAGTGAAAGCTGTCTTTTTATTTTTTACACTCCTTGAATGCAGAATTTTAGGATTTATACTGGAGTCAGGCTTTAAAATCATTATCTGCATATGCTATCATTTACCTTCCCAAAAACAACATTGTATGCAATGGGAAATTCAAGGGGAAGTGATGGCAGATAACAAGTAATTGTTTTTATTGCTGCTGTGTCCCTGTTAGAGAGGATATCAGCCCTGGATGAAGAACCTTCAAAAGCAAGTCACAAATATCAGATTTCATATTTCAATGCTGACAGGTTGCTTTTAGAACTGTTACATTTTTAAAAAAATCACTGAATATATTCTTATTCAATTAGCCAAGAAGAACAGAAGTATTTCCTCTTATTTCCTTGGGTCTTGCTGTATGATTTGTTAACTAAGGAGTTTAATAATACCAGAAGAAAAAATTCGGAAGGTGAAATTATTGTTCAGTTCAGTAAATAGAAGGAAAGTGGTTTTACAGTCTTTTGGCAGGTTACATTTTGCTTCTCATGGTATCTGAAAGGGTATTTTTCCCCCTAGAAGTATGGTAATATATTACTACTAAAAGAGACTAAAACAAAATTCATGTTTATGAAACTAAGATATATTAAAATCATTTTGTTGACAACTATACTATGGAACTTTTCATTGACTTACTTAACATCATATTTTAGTTTGGAGTCCATAGAGATGGCAAGCAAACTGCAAGTGAAAAGTACAGTTTCTGAGTTGAAAGGTAAATTATTAAAAAGGACTGTTGCCATTTAAGCTGGCCATACACCAGTAGAATTTAGCTTGAAAAAAATTTATTTTTAGAACATTTGTTCCTTTTCTTAATAGGTAATGGGTTCAAATTGACAATGGATTTCGGCCATAGTGATGAAAAAAAAAATCGGAGTTGGATGAAATGTTTTTCTTGAATGAATTAAATTATTACAGTGAATGTGGTTTTCATTCACAACTCTGGAACATTGAAACATTCTGCTTTATCTATCCTTGGTGAATCTTTGGTGTACTTTTTGTAGGGGTAGAAAGGTGTTAGACTCCCCAAAAATCTTAATTATTCCTGGCAGCTCATATTACCCAACGGATTCCACTCCACTACTGACATGTTCCACCCTCCTATAGGGCCTAATTCTGTTTCTGCAATCAAGCCCTCCAGGAGGACACAATGCATAAGGGGTGAGAGTTTAGTCCGGAGTGTGATGTGATCTGTCCGGAACAATAAAGCTTTGTTGGATTCTGACACTCACTGTTTTGCCTGTGTTCTTATATGATTATCTTATCATATGGTGTACATCAGGAAAGAGACATGTCCTTGCAGCAGACATGATATCATGCATCCCAACTAACTTTGAATCATACCAGTGAATCTTTTTAAACATATAAAACATATCTTGAACATACAAGGCTACAGCTACATTACCGTTGAGGCACTGAGGTTATTTAATTTTTTTTTTTTTAAACATGGTTTTATATATGTAATTATACTGTATGTACATGTGAACAGCTACAGTATATTTGATCATTATATTAGCAGGCTTTACTTCCTGCTAACCCTACTGTTTTGTTGTCACTCTGTCTGGAGTATCTAACACCTGCAATACATCTGGTAGTCAGAGAACATGTGAATGTGTCATCTTTACATATGCTGCAAGTGACATGATGTTGCTTGGGACCAATCATCAACTTGCTCCCAATCATGTGATCCCTATGTCAGCTATGACACAATGATCGCATGTAAGTTGGATGCTTTATTGATAAAAAAATAAAAGCCACAAGCCTCCCTATGAACACTGCTACCTTCGTTCATCTGCACCATCTATTTAAAAGAGAACTATGGGGTAAGTGTTTTTTCCCATAGTTCACTTAAGGTCACGGGAGGACATATACTAGCCTCATCCCTTGACACAAAGCTCAGTATATCGCGAGTTACAGCTCGCTGTATACTGAGACTACCGCAGCCGAGACGGATCCTGACAATTCTGTCGAGATCCACCCAGCTGCCTGAATGACAGCTGGCTCTGCCTATCTAGAGGCAGTACCAGCTGTGCCCGCCCCCTCCCCGTCCGTTACTCCAGTCAGTGATGGAGGATCGGAGTGGGGAGGGGGGAATCCTTGGGGGGAGAGGTGACTGACAGTCACCTTTTTCTGCAGGGAGATGATCAAGAAATGAGCGAGCGACGGTATGTGTTCGTTCACTTCCCGATCTTTTGAGCCGACGCGTGACAGTTTAATTGTCATTCGCCGGCTCGAACTATGAGGATGAGTGATTTTAACTCACCTCATAGTTGTTCTCCTTCAATACTGTAACTGTCAGGTACAGTTGCATTATCAAAAATAAAAAAATAATACATTCAATTGACACATTTTTCAAATATGTTTTGTTTTTACATATTTGCATACTTTGTAGCCTATAATAAAAAGAAAACAGGCTATTCTTTAAAAAAAACAGTGTAGTAAAATTAAGCCATATACAGTATGCCCATAAAAGTATACTGTGTATCTATAAAGATTTAAGGTATGCAGGTTAGGTATAGAGTTATTGGTAAATTTATTGACACATGTTGACGCTGCTTAAATTGGCATCTATGCATCAATGACTTCTGGTCAAGATAGTGTTAATTTTACACACTACTGGATAATAGTTGATGACATTGGATGGGCAGCATTATGCTAGCCTTGGAGTCTCTATGCATTACTGTAAATATCTAAAGCTGTGTTGGCCTTATTAGACTGGTGGAATTATAAATACAAGATGCTCTCTCTGTCTTATCCACAAGAACCATTTCAGACAATTCATGGAGTTTTTTTTTTCAATTCTCTGTTCCCTGTTTTATTCTCTGTTCTCTAGGGTTGAAACTGATAATTTGCGCTGGATTTTTTTAGGTAAATTTTTTTCCCAAACAAAGTTATAGAGATAAGACCCTGTTAATTATTATATAAAGGTCATGATGATTGTTCTGCATTGGTTGTGTTTTCAGAGTGGTAATACCCTTTTAATCTGCGTAACTGGGAATAAGCTTTGACTATACTGTTTATCTCTGATATGAAAGTGAAAAAATGAAGTTTCTGAATGGGGATTCCCAGCACTGGAGACAGATGGAGTGCTTTGCCAGTATTCTCACTTAATTATTTTCACAATTCTCAGAAAGGGCCATGGAAACGGCAAAGGATTTTTATTCGAGCAATTGCAGTGACACATACCACATATACTCACTAAATGTTCACTTTTAATGTGCGTTCACACATGGAGTATTTGTTTACATTCATTATCACTTTCTTGTGATTGTACAATAGAGGAACATTTTTGAGATTCTTTTTAAAACAATTAGGCGTCTATTCACGAATCTGCCGAAGGATCTGGCCGTAGCTTCGGCCGATCCTTCGGCTAGCTTCGGCCGATCCTTCAGCTAGCTTCGGCCCCAGGACTCCTTCGGTTCAGTAGAACCGAAGGGGTGCTGTACGGGCTATTCACAATAGCCCGTACAGCTCCCGATCGTGGCCGAGTGGCTCAGCCGAGCCGAACGCATATGCATCGGCTCGGCTGAGCCGTGCTGAAAGCCGAAGCTGGCCGAGCGGCCGGCCATTGGCCGGCCGACAGCCTGCTTCTGACAGCTGGGCGGAGCCAGCCGTGATCTTACGGCTGGCTCCGGCCACTTTCAGAGAGATCAGCGTCCCTGGTTGCTAACCAGGGACACTGATCTCCAAACATCTAACTCTCCCTGGCGCCCCGGGAGTCTCCTGCTCCCGGCCGCCAAGGAGAAAAACCCCGCTGTGTCTTTTTTCTTTATTCTGACACGGAGCGATGTCAGAATAGAGAAAAAAAAAAAAAATCCCATTCAAAAGCATTGGGACATTACTATTGGCTATTTCAATTTCAATAGCCAATAGTAAACTAGCATTGTACCCGCCCTCTTCTGCAGTTCCCCATCAGGTCCATCAGCAGAGGGCGGGTACAAGGCTAGTTTACTATTGGCTATTGCAAATTGAAATAGCCAATAGTAATGTCCCGGTGCTTTTCAATGAAAAAAATGTTTTTTTGTTCTATTCTGACATTGATCGTGTCAGAATAAAGAAAAAAAAAGACACATCAGTGCTTCTCTCCTGGGCGTCCGGGAGCGGGAGGCTCCCAGAGCAGCCGGGAGAGGTTTTTTTTTCTTTTTCTTTTTTTACAGCAGCAGAGCCGCTGGACAATAGGAAACTATTGGGCGGAGCTTGCTGTCACTGCTAGCTCCGCACAATCGTTTTCTTCGTTTTCTATTTACTTTTTTTTAAACTTTTTTCACTCTTTTGCTGTTCTGCTCGGTCCCTCTGAGGGACAGCTAGGGGCACACCCCTGGAAAAGCATCCTTCTAATGCCCAGGACAGGTATGGTGCAGGAGGGGGGGGGGAGGGGGATGCCCTAGAACTCCTACCAGACCAAAAGGTCGGGTAGGAATTGTAATCTGAAATGAACGAAAGATTCGGATTCATCCGAATCCAAAAGCCGAAACGAATTGACTTTTAGACTGAATCCCGAGAAACGAAATAACGAAGATACGAAACTAAACACATTTTTTGCCGGCTTACATGTCTACTCCCAATAGCATTTGTTGTTATTTTGAGTAACATAGTTTAGTCTGTTGATTTGGCCAGAAGATCCTTTGCTTTTGTACTTCCTGTGTCACAGTGACAATGCTGTTCACTCTGCCATGAAATTATTGCAGAATAGACAGTGTAGGCTACAATGGACATGCAGTTTTATATGAACTATAGGTAGGCAACAAACTGTCATAAGAAACCCTGTAAGTATAATAGTTTGTCCCAACTGTCACTTTTTCTGGATAGCTTGGTCTGCATTTTAAATATAAATAAAAAAAGACCTGGAAAAAAAAAGGAATTCATACATTGAAAAATATTATTACAGGTATTAGCCCCATACAGTTGCCAGAATACGAAACATTTTTTTCAATAGTGGCTTTTAACATTGTGTTGAAGCTGAAGCTTGGTGAATTGAGCCTAATGTCTTCTGTGTGTGCCTAAGAGTATCAGACATCATTATATACAGTATATCATTTTCTTTAAATTTTGCCCATAGTTCCACTTTAAAGCTGAACCATTTTAAACCCTGTTTTCGCAATCTTTCCTGCCCACAACTTCAACAGAACGCCCGGTTATCAGTGCAACTATCGAGTTCTGTAAAGCATTAAAAGGGAACCTGAAGGGGGGCGTGGTTTCCGCGGCAAGAGAGATGGCCGCCTGATCTCAGAGCTCCTGCCCACCTGCACCCAAAATTAGCTTCTAAAGCGCACACGAGGACGACATGGGGAAAATCGGCCCGCAATATCCCCCGACGAAAGTGCCCCCCACAAAGGGGACCTTGCAAAACCAACAAAACATGCAGGTACCGGAGATATTCCGCTCCCAACGCCACGAGGCCCCTGAGACCAGTGGCGTAACCAGAGTATCCCGCAGACGATTCCATGAATACCAATATCAGGCACTTACCGACCCGGTCCGACCTAGCATCCATGGCAGAGGACATCAAAGAAACCCTTTACACAGCGGTGTCTGAGCTGCGCGATGACATCCGCGACATCGGTAAGAGGTTGAGTGTACTGGAACGTGAGGGAGCAGCTAGAGATGTCGCACTCAACAGACTCCGCTTGCACCACTCACTCCCTCATTACCATGAGACGCCAACTGGAAGACCTGGACAACAGAGGCCGCAGGTCCAACATACGAGTCCGGGGGCTCCTGGAATCCATACTGCCGGACGCAGTGTCCACCGCCCTACTCCAGCTCTTCAACGATCTCCTAGAGAGGCCTCTGGACTCCCCCATTGAATTTGTGAGAGCGCACCGCGCTCTAAGGCCAAGGAATGCGATGGATGATATGCCTTGCGACGTCATCTGCTGCCTCCAGAGCTTCCCACTAAAGGAAGACATCTTACAACGAGCCAGACGCAGAGGAGCGGTATTCCATGAGTGAGTGGAAGTGAAGCTCTTCCAGGATCTCTCCCTACACACGCTGCAGCAACGCAGGGCCCTGCGTCCCCTGTTGGAGTGTCTCCGCCATCATGGAATTATCTACAGGTGGCGCTTTCCCTTTTGCCTCAGCCACGCACAGAGGCAAAACCGCTATATTGCGCACCCCTGAAGACCTAGAACCGTTCTGCTTCACGTTGGATTTACCTCCAGTCGCTATCCAGGACTGGTACGAAGATCTACGGCCTGCTCCCCAGCCCCGGAAGGAACGACGACAGTCTCCACCGCGCCTGCCAAATTCATCCCATCGGCACGTCTTACCATCGGCTTCATCGGACCCGAAACGGTGCAAGATGCGGAGATCACCATCGCGAGGTACCAGATCCCACCCCCACTCAGAGGATCCGAACAGCGGAGAAAGTAGGCTTCACTGACGTCTCCCCGATGAAGTCTTTCTAAATAACGTTGTTGCCCCTCAAACTGGCCAAATTCCCCTCCATCAGCGGTCACTCACCAGGTTCCCTCCTCCCATACGGCAAGACCACCCGAACATCCAGCACCAATCCCTAGGTCTACATCCCTCACCCAGCACTGCCATCAGATGATCGCACCACCCACTACTAAGGATCCACATGAATCCCATTGCCCCTCAAGCTGGCACTGTCAATCGCTGAAGACATCACCCGGATATCCCCTACCACAGGACAGCTTGTCGTGAGATGAGTATGCCCCCACCTCTCCTGAGAATTACTTACCCCCATGCTTTACTTGCTCCATCCTAATCCCTAGATCTGGTGTATGGATCCGACCTCCCTGCACATCCTGGATACCGGGGAGTGCCGGGGGTTGGATCCGGAGTGCCCCACTGGCTCCCTCGACCCGCGACCTAAGCCGTAACGCGGTGAGAGAGACCCACAGCTGCACCGTTGCAGCGAGTTCAGCCCCCTTGAGGCTTGTTAAGATTGTTGTTTATGACTTACCTACCTGTTAACGACATCACCGGGGCCGCTGTCCGGCGGTCATGCGGACCTGATTGTTGAATTAAGCTACTTGCATATTATTTATCCATTAGACTTGCTCCCCATTTACCTCATGTGCCTTCTTATCACACCCTCCTACTACGACCCTTACTAATTTAACCTGTTTGCAATCCCCACATACGTCATCCATCGGACCTCAGGCTACTTGTACCCTCCGCACCACAGCTTCTAATGGGTTGCGGAGCGACGCAGTATACTCTTTTGATACCTCCTTGACCGTCTAGCCGCGGTTGTCCCACCCCCTTCAAGTGAGGCGGTCATTGTTCTGCAATTACCCTAACCCACACGACCATCCCCACAGGCTTGACCGCCCCCTAAACACCCCACAATCCAAGTTATACCCCAAGACTGCACCACGCGGTTGTGTGTTGCACACACGGGGGCATCTCTGGGGTTTATTCTCGTTTGTCCCCTCCCACTTCAACTCTCCTTATCTTTTCACCTCCCTCCCTTCCCACCTCACCTAGCCGCCCCTCATCCCACCTCTATCCCCTCACCTTTTCCCTTCCAGCTGCCCTCCTCACCTGAGATTGTGACAATGGGGGACGTATCCGAACTGAAGGTGGTTTCTCTTAACGCCAAAGGCCTTAATGCACCTGAAAAACGCTCCGTAATCTTAAGTGGCCTACACAAACAGTCAGCTTCCATCGCTCTGCTTCAAGAGACACATTTTAAACATGACAAGATACCTAAACTTCTCGACCACCACTACCAATCAGTATATCATGCATCCTCACCCTCCAACAAATCCCGGGGAGTGTCTATACTCCTGCACAAACATACACCATTTCAAGTCCAAGGGGAGCTCAAAGACCCAGACGGGAGATATCTCGCCCTGAAAGGCCTTTTAGGCCAAACCCCCATCACAATTGTCTCAGTCTACTCACCGAACAAGCAACACGCCACGTTCCTAAACAAATTCATAGCCCAGCTCTCTGACTTCATTGAAGGAATGCTGGTGATGGGTGGGGACTTCAATGCCCCTCTAGACCCCCTGATAGACACCTCAGATTGCAAATCTTCACTACCCTACCGGACTCTTAAATTCATGAAAAAACGCCTACAGTCCCTACAACTTTGTGACACCTGGAGGACACTCAATCCTACCGGTAGAGATTACACGTACTACTCTCACATTCACAATAAATATTCTAGAATAGATTACATCTTTGTATCTCAGTCAGATTTACCCAGACTTCGATCCTCTGCAATAGGGAACATTGTCTCCTCTGACCATGCCCCAGTCTCAGCTACATTCTCTATCTTCCCCCCATCCTTGCGGCAATCCACGTGGCGTCTGAACCCCTACCTACTTAAGGAAACGCACAGCGTGGACGCACTCTGCTCAGACCTACAAGAATATTTCACCTTCAACGCGATAGGTGAGACGTCCCCCATGGTCACATGGGAAGCATATAAATGCTTTATAAGGGGGAGACTCATCTCCCTAGCGGCGAAACTAAAGAAGGCACGCATAGCGCGGATGCAGACTCTCACGACCCAACTTCGCAAACTAGAAACAATTCACAAAGAATCACTGGCCCAGCGCGACTTACTCTTACTGACGGAAACCAGACAAGAACTGCTCAACCTCTTGTCGACTAAGACCCGATGTGCTTTCACCCTGCGCACGGGACAATACTACTCAGAAGGGGATAAATGCGGCAGGCTCCTGGCCAGAGCCGTCCGCATAAAAAAATTAAGCTCCCACATCCACAACATTAAAAAATCCCCCACCGAATTGATACATTCCCCACCGGAAATAGCGACTTGCTTCCAGGAATACTACGCCACATTATACAACTTAGACCAAACCACCCAGACAACATCCACCACCGAGGACCGCCTACGCCAAATACGCCAATACTTGTCAGGAACAGATATGCCCTCTATAGACGAAACACTACTGTCCAACCTTAATAGCCCCCTCACTGCAGAAGAACTTCAGAACTCCCTCAATCAATCGAAACCAGGGAAAAGCCCAGGACCAGATGGTCTGACGTCCCAATACTACAAATCCTTCCTAGATACCCTACTGCCACACATGCTGCTGGCATATAACTCCCTCAAAGATGACCGCCATCCGCCCCCACAACACCTAGAAGCTCATATCACAGTAATCCCCAAGGAAGGGAAAGATCCTCAACTCTGTACCAGCTATCGACCCATATCCTTGCTCAACGTAGACCTGAAGATCTTCACGAGGGCCCTGTCGAACCGCCTTCTCCCGTTATTACCTGACCTGATCTCTACCAACCAGGTGGGATTCATTCCTGGCAGAGAAGCCAAGGACAGCACCACGAGAGCACTCAATCTTATTTACTGGGTGAAGCACCAAAAACTAGAAGCACTGGTGTTGTCCACAGACGCGGAGAAGGAGTTCGACAGGGTGGCTTGGGACTTCATGTTTGAGGTCCTTAAACACGTAGGTCTACTGGACAGAATGTTGCATTGGATACAGGCTGTCTATTCCTGTCCCAGGGCCAGGGTAAGGACGATGGGATGCCTGTCGGACAGCCTCCCAATAACTAACGGGACCCGACAGGGATGCCCGTTGTCTCCCACACTATTTGCTCTGGCCCTGGAACCTTTCATCCGCACTGTGCAAAGAGACAGAGAGATCAGGGGCGTCACAGTAGGCCACACGATCCACAAAACAATGGCATATGCTGACGACCTACTATTCTTCCTCACAGAACCCCTGACTTCCCCACCGCGCCTGATGACCAACTTTGAACTTTACGGAATAATGTCCAATCTAAAAATAAATTTTACCAAATCTGAAATTATGCCCCTCAATGTGCCACATGCAACAAAAACATGCCTTCAAACCTCCTTTCCCTTCCAATGGCGAACTGACCACATCCAATACCTAGGAATCAAACTGCCCTCAGAACTATCCCGACTCTATGACTGCAACTTTGCAACATTGAGCGAAACAATTCGAAACGATCTTAGGTCATGGAGATTACACACTTTCTCATGGTTCGGAAGAGCAGCGTTGCTGAAAATGAATGTTCTTCCCAGACTTCTCTATCTTTTCCAAACCATCCCTATTAAACTCCCTCGCTCCTTCTTCCGCACATTGGATACTATTTTCTCGTCCTTCGTGTGGAACGACAGCCGACCCCGCATATCCTGGTCCCAGCTCAAAACCTCTAAGAGCAATGGAGGTCTAGAGATACCAGACATCTACCTATACTACCAAGCCACACACCTCACTAGAGTACTACACTCGCACCTTCACACTGAGACCAAAATGTGGTCTGCCCTAGAAGACGCAATATCTGGCACCCCACTTTCCTCAATGGTGTGGATCAGACCCGCACTATGGCCAACCGCACCTCGCATGCACCCCCTAATTGGTGCAACCCTTGAAGTCTTCTCCTCCACCAGACGCCTTAACGCCCTCACCTCCCTGCATAGTCCGATGGAACCCCTGACGCACAACCAAGACTTCCCTCCAGGTGTCACAAAGGACTTTATCTCCCAGTGTCGCACGAATCGCCCCTTAGAGCACACCTCTTCTTTAGATCCCGAACATTTGCTACCAAGAATGATCTCTCAGACCTTACGAAACAAGGCTCACTTCCCTGGTGGATCTACTTCCAAATACGACATTTCCTGATGGCCCCCACACGCCGTCATTCCACTTCCAGAGCCCTCACGCCGTTCGAGAGATTCTGTCTAGGTGAAGGCCCCACCAGGCACCTAAACTCCCGGCTCTATAACCTTCTCAGAGACGGCCTCCCCTCACGAATACCCCACCCACATACTAAATGGGAACGGGCCCTCCAAACTACACTCCCAGATGATGACTGGGCGGCAATATGCATGACGGCACATAAATGCGCATTCAATAGCAAAGCAAAATGCAGGAAACGAACTACAAACTCCTAACGTTTTGTTATAGGACCCCCCACCTACTACATCGCATTTACCCAAACATACCTCAGCAATGTTGGAGATGTACCAATTCACAAGATCACAGGATCTACACCTCCCTTCACCCTCACATATTCTCTTCTCCACTGGGAGCCGGGAAAGCCAATGAGCGCCTTTAAATCACTACACAGACATCTTATTGACGCAGCGCGCACGATTGTACCCCGCCACTGGAGAACTGACAAAACACCCACAATGCGCGAATGGTTTGCTCAGGTGGGTCACATCTACGAAATGGAAGAGCTCTTAGCCACTAAATGAGACACACTAGATATTCTACTGTCTGACCGTCTCCAGTCAAGTCACTGTCCATTCCACTGCGAGAGATCAGGGTTGCGACCACCGAAAGGTCGTGACCACAATCACAATTCCTCATCAACTACGCATGACACTAAGGCCTACTGCATTCTGGCTCCTTGAAAACACCCTGATATCTATTCAGGAAGTCGGGACAACCGATAAGGGACAGCAACGGAATGTGACGATTACACAATAACATGGCAGACACCTCTCTTCCCTATCCCCCGCTTCGTTCCCCACCCAATTGACCCTTACAATGATTCATACCTCAAATGTATGTTTGATAAAGGTTTGCATTTGTACCCGCTTTGGGGTTGATGACGTGTATATGTATCTCCTGTTGAATCCTTGTAAAAACTTAATAAAACTTATTTGAAACAAAAAAAAAAGGGAACCTGAACTTCACTAATATTTTCTGCTCTGAGACTCATACCGTAGTAACATTGAGGGTCCATTCACACCAATGCGATGAGTGGCTCACTGCAGCTACAATACCATGTATTGTAGTGCGGTTGGAAAAAGTAGTGCATGCAGGAGTAGGAGACTGCAAGAAAATATACAAAAATATACAAATTAAATAAGTAAACGTGAGATTGTAGTCCATCACAGGAGTGAGCTTGGAGCGGTGGCTGCTTTACAACACACGGGGAACATGGTGTATTTTTTAAGCGTTTTTTACAGTTTTACGTATTGCCATATATTATAAGTATGCATTTACATGCATTGTTATTGTATTTTACGTATGTATTATGCTTACAGGTAGGAGGAGAGCTGCTTCTTTTGCAGAAAGCCAATGCAAACGCAAATAAAACACTTAAAAACGGTGTCACGCATTTACAGACGTTACCATTAAAGTCAATGGGACCAAAAAAGCTGAATTCTGCCAAAAAGTAGATTTTCCAACGACTAGTGTTTGGCTACAAGCGACAAAACACTCATATGTGAACAGGGGCCATTGAAAACATTGGAATTTCTCTCTTTGAGCATTGTAGTGCTTTCAGCTACAAAATGCCTAGGTGTGAACGGAGCCTCAAGGGTTAACACTCTGGGTACACTGGGAATAGTGTGGATACAATGGACAACTTTACTTTAAAGGGGACCTTTCAGTAAAATGTAAGGTCAGTTCAAATTCCATGGGCCCCCTCCTGCTTTACAAACCACCTACAATTAGTAAAATGTACCTGAAAAGAAGAAAAGTTACATTTATACTTACATTATCCCCGCGTTCATCGCCTTCCTCAACGCCACCTTCCAGGGAGGTCCCTGTGGAATGTAAAGGAGAGAAGACACGCAAGTCCACCACAAGAGCGTGTTCCTGTATACCCCAGGATCTAACTTAAAGCAATGTGCCACCATCCTCAGCTGAGGGTGGACGATGGGGGTAAGATAAATATTATTATTATTATACAGGATTTATATAGCGCCAACAGTTTGTGCAGCACTTTATAATATAAGGAAGACATTACAATACAATTCAAGACACGATGATAAGGAGGTACATTTTACACCTACTAATTGTAGGTGATTTGTGAAAGGGGAGTGGCACTGGGAAGTGTAAAGTTGGGTATACACTGAGTGGCCAGATTATTATGACCACCTGACGTTTGTCGGCAAATTAGCTATAATTTCGCGCTGAAGTTGCTAGAGGGCCAGACCATTATAAATAGGGAAGCAGGTTGTTTACCACGACATTAGAAGTGATTTTTTTTCTGAAGATACGGGCAAACAACGCGATTTAACAGCCTTTGAACGCGGGATGATTGTTGGCACTCGGAGCCATGGAGCGAGTATCAGCAAAACAGCAGAATTTGTTAAATGTTCAAGATTATAACACAAAAAAAAGATGCGAGGTGTTCGCCCCCAAAATCCATACCAGACCCTTAAGGTCTGGTAGGAATTTTAAAGGGGGAAAAAAAACGTGGGGGGGGAGAGACTTCCCACAACCACCGGGTCAGGGTTGTGGGGAAGAGGCCCTCTCCCCATCGGCATGGGGACACCCTCCCAATGCCGAGGGCACGTAGCCTGGTAAGGCGCAGGGAGGGAGGGGGGGCGCTCGATCGTCCCCCCCTTTCCTGCCCTGCTGGGCCAGTGCTCGTATCAAGGGTCTGGTAGGACTGTTAGGGGGGACCCCACGTTCTCCCCCCCCATTTTGGGGGGCTGGGGTTCCCCTGTAAAATTCCTACCAGACCTAAAGGGTCTGGTATGAATTTTGGGGGGAACCCCACACACTTTTTTTGTGTTATAACGTGCACAAACTTTCATTTTCTCCTACAACACCTACTACAACATTTTCCCTCTACAACAGTTCTGTTGTTAAAAGTTCAGAGGCGATAGTGTAGTGGTTAGAGTACTGGTTTGCCATTGTCAAGGTCGCAGGTTCTAATCCAGGGCAGGGAGAATAATGGATAACGTTTTTTTTTTTCTTTGCTTTTGAATTGGCATTTTACTAACATTTTTTCATCTTCTGCATTTTTTCCCCGCCTAATGTAATTTTGCTGCAACGACATTAGTCCAATAACGAATTTCGTCCATAAACGAATTTCGGCCGGACTACCGCTAACGAATTCCGTCCGTAACTAATTTAATTTCGGACCCGAATCCGAAAAACTAAATAATGCAGTTATTTAAGTCCGAAACAAAACGAAACTAAACACATTTTTTTTTGTTTCAAAACGAAACGAAACTAAACAAATTTTTTGCTGGTGCACATGTCTAGTGCAAATTGTGGCCGTCAGCGACTAGTCAATGTTAGGGCAGAACGGAGAGTGGCAAGACTGGTACAAGACAACAGTAGGGCAACAGTGCAGTGTCAGATTCCTCGCATCACCTTTCAACATCTCGTGGAGTCACGAGGCGGCCCAACAAAGTCATCTCGTGGAGTCATCTCGTGGCCCAACGAACTACTGATGGGGTGGTCATAATAATCTGGCCACTCAGTGTATACGTGTCTATTTTTTGTTTTTTGTTCACCCCATGGGCTGAACGAAAAAAATAGAACAGATTCCTTCATCAGTGCTTACTAGCGTCGATGGACGAATCCCCCGCTGTTTGATTTTTATTCTAACAGTGGTGGCAAATACCCGAACGGAGCTGCCTACTCCGTTCAGCAGAGAATTTTCCAACCTAATCCTTCGATCATCTGATTGAGGGATGCCAGTCAGAAGGGTGCAGACTTTGGATGCACCGATACTAGTATCGGTGCCGATACCGAGTACTCGATGCCTAGCCTGATACCCGAACCTCCAGTATCAGCAAGGCGGGCAGCGAGTAATTACATGCTGCCCGGCTTCCTGATTGACCAGGAAGCTGGCTTCCTTGTCACTTGGTGACGAGTAAGCATGGAGCCGGCTTCCCGGCCAATCAGGAAGCTGGGCAGCATGTAATGACTCGCCGCCTGGTTTGCTGATTGATTGGGAAGATGGCCAATCAGGAAGCCAGATGGCGAGTCATTAACCACCCCCCGGCTTCCTGATTGACCAGGAAGCTGGCTTCCTTGTCACTTGGTGACGAGTAAGCATGGAGCCGGCTTCCCGGCCAATCAGGAAGCTGGGCAGCATGTAATGACTCGCCGCCTGGTTTGCTGATTGATTGGGAAGATGGCCAATCAGGAAGCCAGATGGTGGTTTAAACTCACCTTTTTTTCTTTGCGCGCTCCCGCCCGAGAAAATGAAACTGTTCGGGGCGGCCGCAAAGCATCTTGGGGCGGGCGCATGCGCAGTTCGGATTCTCGGCCGGGAGACGAGCATAGACGCAAGGTAAGTGTATGGACGCGTGCACCCGCATGCAGACACCGCTGGATCGGAGAGACAGAGCAGTCAGCGCTGGATCGGAGACCCACCGTACTTGATACCGAAAAATCGGTATTGGCGCATCCCTAGTGCAGACAGCAGCACCCATTGTGTGAATTTCAGACGGTTCATCAGGAATCATTCATCATTATGTTCATCATTATATTATCATCATCACTACTTAAATGTTACTGCAAGGTCCCTTTAAACAGACCCTTTATATGCCTCAGCAACTGCAGTTTCAATATTTCCTTTCCTGATGGCTTCCTTGTAAATGTTTCAGCAGCTATGCTATCCGTTATTACAGCTTTTATAGATACATTGTTACGATAATCTACTTTCTATTTCCTTTCATTCTAAGTGGATGATTATGAGATATTTGTGTGGTCTTCTGTAACGGAAATCCCCTACGCTGGCTTCCCTGTAGTTCCCTAGTTTCACTTTCGGGAATTTGGGCGGGTCCTTATAAGCAGAAGCTGAAGTGACACAATAACCACACTGAGAGCTTTCATTCCAGGTCTGGGCTGTGGATGATCTCTGTGAATTGTTAGCCGGTAAAGTACAGGATTTTCTTGCAAGTATACTAGTGACCCTCCTCCTCTCCTGTGTATTGCTGCAGCCTGCCATCCCTGTATTGAGACGCTTTAACTCATTGTAAACCTGGACTTATTGCACTGTCGTAGGTATTCCCGGGTCTTTCGTTTTCATCCATCGTCAGGATCCAGTGTCACGATGTCTTGGTGGATTTTACTACTTGTCCTGTGTAGCCGGTACTGCCAGGTGAGACACAACAACAATTCCTGATTGCAATCGCTGTTTTTATTTTGTTGTAAAGGGTTAAGAACTGCAAAACCTGTTCTGTTGTAGTCCCCGAAGTCTTTAACGTGCGTAGTTGGCCCGAACTCTCATTGTTTCTATAAAGGGTTAATATATATGTGTCTTCCTCTTTCTTAACATGGTAATTTCCAGACACCTGTTGTAAATCTCCAGAGAATTTGCAGAAGTGCAGTGTTGCATGTCATATGATTATGAGTTAGAAATGTGCGCTACTAGATTTTGAATCAGGGAGAGGCAAGCTTGGCACTCCAGCTGTGCTGCCACTACTAATCCCATCATGCCTCTGACTCTGGGAGTCATCCCTGGGGCTGTCAGAGTCTTGCAATGACTCATGGGAGATGTAGTTGCACAACAGCTGGAGTGCAGAGGAAGCCTACCCCTGGACGCTAAATGAACGTATTACATGTCCATGAAAAACACAGAAGTCTGTTCATTCTTACAAGTAGTTATATAGTGGCATCAGTTTTTTTATTTAACTTTATTAACCCTTGCAGAGGGGCTACCCCTGCACTGCAAGGGTTAACTACTCGTTTTTGTAAAAAAAAGTTATACTCACCCGAACTGCCTAGCCAACTCCCTGCTTCT
The DNA here is from genome assembly GCF_000935625.1 of Nanorana parkeri. NCBI lineage: Eukaryota > Metazoa > Chordata > Amphibia > Anura > Dicroglossidae > Nanorana > Nanorana parkeri. The sequence goes on along the minus strand of NW_017306645.1, from coordinate 740,032 downwards.
CTGGTCACTGAAGCCTGCACAGATGGAATGTTCCTCAGCATCCCCATGGGATAACACAATGATTCTTAGGCTGCTGCAGTGGGGGAGAGGGGCTCCAGGGACCGGTCTAAGAACAAGCCTCCTCGAACAATTAGAAGAGTATAATGTTTTTAGCACCTAGACACAAACAGTACAGTATATACTGTATATACATACAACTGGCTGCTCAGTGCCTGGGAGGAATTGCAGACATGCCCCTGGCCTCTGCTGTGTGTAGCCCAACCTCACAAAAAAAAATACACATGAAAATACAAATTATAAAAATAACATTAAAAGAAAAAGAAAATAAATTGCAGGTGGGAACCTGCCGCTCCAAAAACAAGGCAACCAAAACAGGAAATTTCCACAAGATTATCCGGGAGAGGTTGAAGCGCAAAGAGCTTGATTTGGGGGTGGTTATAGTATAGCTTTTTATGCAAGTCCAGATGGAAGCTGATATTTGCTGCTATCTGGAGCTGCACTGTCCAGCCACTGTGCAATATTTGTGGCTACTGTCTCTTAAATAATACACTCTAATTTTTACTGCAAGATAAAGCCTGCCTCTTTCTATTTGCTGCCTATTTAAGTGCTCATGTACTGTCCTGACTTTAGCCACTTTCTACCAAACACATACCTGAAGTCTATATTTTGAAGGTTTTGGGAATAATTTGGGATATAAGGATAGAATGGTGTTCGGGGAATGGGTGGTTTTTGTGCAGTCTGTTTTGGCATTTTATTAAACTTTAAAGACAAGCGTGCAGCAAGGTACTGAGAACAAAGAATCTCACAAACTATACTATTAAACTGTTGTGCCACTGGCCAATTTGTACAAAGCTGAGGGCAGTAGCTTTATTTTTTTTTTTAAAGTAAACATTCCTATAGCTTTTAAATTAGTTGTGACCGGTTCAAGCGTATTATTGATGGATAAAAAAATCAGGTGCTGCAACCAAAATTACATAAAAAAGCAATTTTTTCAAGTTGAAATTAATCAGATTGGGGTGCTGATGATGTGATAAACCAAGTAAAATGTAAATGTTTAAAAAATCAATTATACATCTAATATATGGGATGCCAGAATACGGTGTTGCTGACGCTGTGAACCATGAAAATTGTACTGTTCAGTAACATTAAAGTTTTAAGGTATCTCCCAAGCATGCAATTTAAAGAATTGGTGTTTTTTCCATGTCACCCTCAACATCACATTAAAAAGACCCTCTCCCTGCTGTATTGTATTTGCATTTTTAAAAAACATTTTTTAATGTGCTTCATGGCAGTCCCCAGCTCCCCATGCCTTTTTTGACAATAACTTGCCAACTAGCCCTGAAAATGGACTGAATTTAGTTGCCCCCATAGACTTTAATGCTAAGTTCGGGGTTTGATATTTCAAACAAGCTTCGACTAACCTGTGAATTGACAGATGTGGCCCTGTCTTTGGACACTTTAGCCATTTAAACTGCTGTCTAAGCAATGGGATGATAGGGTATTGTAGTGGCATTTGTCTATATAAAAGCCAACAGCTTTTTAAAGTCATATATGATAACTCCATTACATTCAGGCTGCCCATAATGGGGCAGCCTGAGGAGGTTGCCTCTGGTGGCATCTCATAAGAGCTCTTAGGAACCTGTGACGCTTTGGCTGGCATCCTGGTCTGCTCACTAATGTCACTGCTTTCCAGGAGTTAAGTAGGATGCCATGGATGGCGTCCCAGCTCCTGATAACCAGTGAGGTCAGTGATCTGGGTGGCACCAGGACGGGGTACCATGCATCCAACCTCACTGCCCCCCCCCCCCCCCCCGGACCGCACGACCA
>NW_017306645.1:689753-738166 GCF_000935625.1 Nanorana parkeri | reverse complement strand
CCCCCTGGTAACATGCAAATCCACCCACTCCCCCTCCCTGTTAATGTGCACTGTCAGCAGCCCCCTGGGCCTCAGGTGGCAAACATTTTAGGGACGTCCCTGATTACAGTCATAGTTTTAAAGGAATCCTGTACTGAAAGAATTATAGAGGATACCATATCTGGCTTAATTTGGAAATAAAAGTTGCCTTGCTGTCATGCTTTTCCAATGTCTTCAATATTTTATAAGCCATTGCCCCAGAGAAAGTAGCAATAGGAGTTTTTATTTCATCCCTTATAATATGCATTCTCTAGATCATTCACTCAGAAAGTGGCAAAGAAAAACCCAGCCAGACAACTAGCATTTTTAGTCTCAGGCCAGAATGGCAACTGCTCAATATCTCTTTACAGGTGTCTTTTAAAAATGTTTTTTGGCTTTGGACATTCAGAAGACTGCTTCTACATCTATTACTCACAATCACTTAGACATTTAAGACATGAGAAAAGCTGTACACATCCAGATGTGCTTGGCAGATAGAATATAAAGCCCTGAAGAAGTGGGCATTTTAAGGCATCTGAAACATGCTGGCTTGTTATTGGCCGTTGGAACAAAAAGAACATTTGAAACATCCTGTCTCCAGATGGTTTAGACGTGGTGCTTTGATTTCCTTTAAATAGTCAGTATTAGAACCCTTATAAGATTTATGCAAATGCTTAAATTTCCATCAGTGAGATACCTACGTCATAGGGCCAGTGTGTGGGAAGCGTTCCTCAATGTGTAAACCCCCTCATATCCCCACTGACTCATAGTCACCCTATTAAGTATAATAACGTCTGACATTCTTTAATATCATCTAAAAATTAATTTATTCAAAATTCTAATAATTATGAAGAAAAATTAACATTGTTATGCGTATCTCATGCTTAGCATCAAATATTTCCAATTTGCCCGGCTTCTTAAATCCAAATACGCAAAGCATTATGAACATGGAGGTAATCACACAATAAAATGTTTCACAGCATAGGTGGCCACAGTTAGATGTGGCCAGTGGAGTCACAATGTTGTGGGATGGGGGGGGTCATCACGTCAGGATTTGTGCCTTTTTTTGGTCTGTGTCATTGGGCTTATGTTTGCATCAGGGCAGGTTAATGCAGCTTAGAAGAAAGTCAATGCAGGTCAAAAGGAGGTTAAATGCCCTGTCAATAAATTCTAAATGACCTCAGAAGCATCTCAGATTGATCTTAAATGCAAGCAGAATGCATCTGGAAGTGAGCTACAATAATGCATTAACACAAACCACTTGAATGAAGCCCTTAAAAGAGAACTATGGGGTTAGTGTTTTTCCCCATAGTTCTCTTTAGGGTCACGGAAGGACATATACTAACCTCCTCCCGTGACGCAAAGCTCAGTATATTGCAGGCTGTTGCCCGCGATATACTGAGAGCGCCGCAGCCAGGACGGATACCGACAATACTGTCTGTATCCACCGAGCTGCGTGAGTGACAGCTGACTCTGCCTATCTAGAGGCAGAGCCAGCTGTGCCCGCCCCCTCCCCGTTCGTTCCTCCAGTCAGTGCTGAAGGATCGGAGAGGGGAGGAGGGAATCCCTGCGGGGAGCAGTGACTGACAGTCACTACTCTCTGCAGGGAGATGATCGGAAATGTGCAGGCGACATTATGTGTTCGCTCATTTCCTGATCTATAGAGCAGACCTGTGACAGCTCCTTTGTCACCGGTAGGCTCTAACTATGAGGATGAGTGGAATCACTCACCTCATAGTTCTCCCTTAAGCACTTAATACAATTAATTATAACATATTCAATAGGCATTCTTCTAGTACTTTGATTTGGCTCATGTTTGATTCTTTACCCTCTCTGCTTTGGAATACAATGTATAAATATACTCTGCTTTGGGAAACAATGTATAAATGTACTGTCATTGTGGGAGGTCAGAGGATAAATTTATGCTCATGGCTAGATTATCTGATGTCAATGTACTTGGCCTGTTAACCTGCAAAGCGTTTTGTTTTTGTGCATTTAAACAACCAAAACAAGAAAATATGCAGCACATACAAAAATAGACATTTACTTTAAAGTATAAATGTGTATAATGACACTGAATAGTGAATTAAATGGTACATAAATTGTGCTCATTTATTGATGAATTCAATTGGATATTTCCTATTGTACATGAAACCCCTCTTGCAGAATTTAATGTGCCTCGTGTTCTGGAGCCTTTTCATATAGGTTGAAGTGGAAGCAAACCATGAGAGTAACTGACAAATTTTGCCAAATGCCCAGCATATTTACACATATGGCGCATATACCTCACAAAGCATTCACTTTTAGAGATGCAGTGTCCGCACTGCCTACCATCGCTGCTACTTCCATCTTTACCAGGTCTTCTTCTGGGTTTGGAGTCTTTGGCCATCTTGACTGGCCCCTGGCTAGAATGACATAACTGCTACACATGCTTACTGGAGTTACTTCATCCCAGCATAGAACCATGCCAAAACTGTACACTGAGCTGCACATGCTCAGCTCAGTGCACACTTACAGAAAAAAAGTACTGACAGGTAGGTAAAAGCATCTATGATGGAAGACACACAAACAATATGTTCTGTCATCAAAAAAATCCTAGCACTTTTAAACAGTGGAAGAAATAGGTCACCAGCACTCAAAAGGTTTAAAGATGAATAAGTCCTTTTTATTGGACCATGGTGTCACGACAATCGAAAAAAGCCGACGTTTCGGGGCCACGCAGGGTCCCTTTCTCAAGGCAGAAAATGTGACAATGCGATAACGTCCACTTACTACATTTATACCCCATATTGTTAATGAGTTAATAGAACACATGCACGGTGCCATCCGTGGAGTTACTGCAAGCACCATCCCTGTGTACTGGCCGGGAATGCTGAAAGGTGTGCGGAGAGCACCCCCACCCTACAGCACTTTTAAACAGACTTTACTTCCACTGTAATGCTAAAGCCCAGGCGGACATAGAAGATTGTGTTCCCATGATGGACTACAATCTGACGTTAAGTTTACTAAGTTATATTGAAATTATAGTCTATCATGTGAGGGAGCTTGGAGCGGTGACTACTTTACAACACACACAGGGACCATGGGGAACAAAAGCAGCCCCCCCTCCAGAAGGAAGGACAGCGTCAGCATCAATTCAGAGATGATTTGAGGATCTACAGCTAAGTGATATACAAATGGGGGGAATTTATCATAGCAATTGCAAGTGTTTGAACTCACTTATGGTCGCATGGGATATATTTGCGCCAGATTTATGTTGCTAGTGTAATATTATTCATAAATGAGATTAAATCGACTCCAGGAAAGAAGACTCGTAACTCCAGGCAAAAAGCTTAACTGACGCTTCTTGAAGAAGTGGTCAAAGGGACTTCTTGAGTAGCAATTGTTTTGTTAGGCTCCAGTTCCAGACAGCCGGAGGACAAGTGCTGATGTAAACAGTTGCAAACTTGCGCAAAACACACGCAAAACACGTGCAATGGGGAAAATAGTGCAAGCTCTGGTCAAAATGGGCGCACATGTTAAAAGGAGCAGCTAGACAGATTTGCACATGAAAAAAAAAGTGATCTAAGCTTCTAAAACACTCGCAATTGCTTTGACAAATTCCCCCCATTATGCTGTTGGTAATAGTTAAGGTACTTGAATGCCTTTTTAAGGTGTAACTTCTCAGTTTAGTGTCACGTTAAGGAACATGCAGATATAATTAGGAAGCAGAGTGAGAGAGAGATTAGCCTGCTGCTTCTCCTTCCCCTGTCCAATCACGTTTTCTAAGTGTCACTCTGATGCTAGCATACTAGATCTTGTTTTCTCTCACGTATGCACTCCTTGCAACCTCTCCAACATCTTTTTCCCCCTCTCAGACCACAACCTTGTCAGTTTCACACTCACCCTGTCTCCAACCCTAAATCCACCTACACGGCACACTGTCACCCAGAGAAACCTTTGCTACCTCGACCCTTCTCTACTCTGCTACTGACTACCTCTATGACAAAATCTCACCCCTGTCCTGCCCTGACCTGGCTACTTCTGTCTACAACAGCTTGCTCTCATCCTCCCTAGACACTTTGGCTCCCCTCACTACACGCAGACTTCGACCACGTCAACTACACCCGTGGCAAACTAAAGAAACCAGACATCTAAAAAGACATAGCCTCGCTCTTGAACGACTGTGGCAGAAAACTAGGCTTCTGCAAGACTTCACCCTGTATAAAGCTGCCCTCCTAAAATATAATTCCTTCCTCTGTGCTGCCAAACAGACTTATTTTGTCACTCTCATTAACACACTCCCAGACCACGTCAACTCTTTTCTACTTTCAACTCTCTATGTCCTCCACCACCATTACCCACTAACTCACTCGCTGCCCAGTACATTGCCATTCATTTAAAAAACAAATTGAATACAATTCGGGATCAGATCTCCACTGTCAAATCAACTTCGCCTATTAATGTACATGACCCACCATCACATTTGTTACTTTCTTCTTTTGATCCTGTCTCCACAGAGGAGGTTGCAAAGCTTTTCACTTGTTCTATCCTACACTCTCTTACCTACATTTTCAATCTTTTACTCTCTACTGGCATATTTCCCTCCCCTCTAAAGCATGCATTTGTCACCCCAATACCCAAAAAACCCTCACTGGACCCTTCCAACCGCAACAATCTCAGACCAATCTCCTTACTCCCATTCATCTCCATCGCCTTATCTACAGCCGCCTGAGCCGCCACTTCGCTGATAACAATTTTCTCGACCCTTTACAGTCCGGCTTTCGCCCCATACACTTCACTGAAACCGCCCTCCTAAAACTCATGAATTACTTACTAACTGCTAAAAACAATGGCTAGTATTCCTTACTCTTGCTATTAGACATTTCTGCTGCTTTTGACACTGTTGACCACCTGCTCCTCCTCAAAAAACTCCACTTGCTTGGCCTACAAGACTCTTCTCTCTCATGGTTCTCCTCCTACCTATCTAAGCGCTCCTTTTAGTGTCACCAACAAATCGAACTCCTCCCCTCCTGTTCCTCTTTCTGTAGGGGTCCCCCAAGGCTCTCTCCTTGGACCCCTTCTCTTCTCTATCTACACCTCCTCCCTTGATCAGTTAATAACCTCATATGGCTTCCAATACCATCTCTATGCCGATGACACTCAAATATATCTTTCTACTCTGCAACTCACCCCCTCGGAGGTGTCGGAGGTGGGGTTTCCCCTTGGTCCACCAATATCATAAGGAGGCCCTGCTTGTGACACAGTCTCTCTTGGGACAGAAATCTCCCCATTGGGGACAATCGCAGTAATAAATGTCTTGGAGATGGACTATAAACCAGTTAATGGGATAATAAGAATCAGCTGACTGAAGGTCACCATTCACTTGCAGCCAACCCTGCATTATATAAACATCATTTATTTAACCCTGAAAGGGAACATAAAGTTGGCAAATGACAGATAGGCAAACAGCTAAACACACAGATGAAATACATAAGGATGTATTTTTGTATGTACCACAGAATTGATATTACTATCCAGGGCCATTCCTATAATGAAGCAGCCTGAGGCTATTGCCTCTGGGGGCATCTCTTTGGGTCACGTGGGAAGGGGGGGGCAACAGGCAGAGCGGCATGGCTGCACAATGTTTGAAGTGTGCCTTCCACCCCCTTTCCAGCAAGAGCGTCCCAAATTGCAAAGAGCCAGACTAGGAGATGTGTAAGGGCTCCTACAGCTCTTAGTAACCTTGGACGCTTTGATCATGTCCCACCCAGCACACTGACACAACTGGTTGCCAGTAGCTAAGCAGGACGATCTGGCCGGCGTCCAGCCCAGCTCCTAGCAACCAGTGATGTCAATGAATAGGGCAGCATGCCGGCCAGAGCCGGAGACAGAGCTGCATATCATCCAGCAAGCAAGCTACCCCTCCCCCCAAAAAATGTTCACCACCAGCAAGCACCAAGGAAAACGTGCAAAACTGAGCAATCTATGCTAGGGGCGAACAAGCGCAAAAATGCTGACGTCTAGGTGTGACTGCAGGCTCAGTCCAGTCAAGGTCCAGATATCGAGAAATTTCAGGAAAGTTGTCTTGAGGTAAAGTAACAAATGCAGTTAAAAGAACTGATTTGTCTCAGTGAATGGATGCTATTTACAGTCTAGCTTCAAAGTGATATTAAAGTCAAATGGTTTTTAAGCTATTTGCTGAAATAATCACGTATCATATATGCTGCTCCTTGATGTTTAATAGTTTTAGTTTCCTGCAGAATCAGCGGGTCCCCTGAGCACTGGTCCTGACTTCCTGTTTTAGAGTGACTCCTTTCCCTTGCAGGGTCCTATGGAGTCACCCTTGAGTGTGCTACTAAGCAGTGTGTGTCTCCACAAACACACAGGCACCACAAGGCAAGACACTCTCCTGCTTTCTCCTCCTCACACCTCTCTTCTCAAAGTTATTAGATGGACAGCTGCTGCAGACTGCTCTGCACCTCATGATCCCTTGTGATCTTGTACTGGACAGTAAGTTCAGGGAAGCTGAGCTTGGAGAGTTGGAACTGTTCAGAAACATGATGACTAAGTGCTCGGGCAAAAATATAAAGGAAAAACATTGCTGGACAATGTATATTTGTTTGATTGTCTGGAGTCATTGTTGAAAAATGCTTGCGAGTTAAATACTACTTTAAGGAGTTAATTGTTCATTACTGAGGCCCAAGTTTAGGAAAATTCAGAAGAAGATAATAAAGAGGAACTTGATATTTAAAAGAGGAAATAAAAGTGTATTTTCCTCTTCACTTGTCTAAAAACAAAATAGTGAGGTGAACCGTGTTAATTACCACGATTTCTGAGAATCAGAATCTCACTTTGTGAAGAAATTTGATACAAATATAAGCTGTTACGTTGGCCATACACTGCTTGAGTCCTGCTGACTCAGCCAAAATGTGAGCAGTATGTGGTCCTGTCAGCACCCCTCCATTCAGCTGCAGTCACTGTTCAGGTATTCTGACAGCCACACACCCGCCGCTGTCAGAATACGCCAGGAGGGATTCCCCATCCATACTGTTTAGTGTGAATTGGGCAATTGAGCATTTTGTTCTTGTTCAAACCCACAAGGCTGACTGAGAAAAAAACACTAGTATATGGCCAACTTTACACTGCCCTCAAACATAACATGTTTTCTGTGACATTGACAAGGGTGTAATCACTGCACTCTTGTGGCAGGAATCCAAAATATGCTGTTTAGATGCGATCGCTGTCACCCATTGCGGTTAATGACCGGGTGACAGCGGCCTTATCTGTAAGTGGTAGTCCACATGTGATACGATTACATTCGGTTTGGAATAGATCACTGCCCCTGGATGTACGATAGATGTGCATGGGAATAGGAAAGCATATCATAGCTGCCAAGTGTCATGTTTTTTGCAGGTTAGTGCTCCAGTCACCTCCATAACTCCCAACTGCTAATCATTTTGTCCCTACTTTTGGCCTGATGTACAGATATCTATAGAAACAGGTTCTATTTAACTACCAAAAGTGTTTTTCTGCACTAAAACCTTCATCTTATCTCTATCTTGTTTGCTCTATCAAAAAGCCAGTATAAAGAATAAATACCGTATTTTGCGGTCCATAAGACGCACCGGACCAGAGGACGGAGGGAGGTCCGGCGCGCCTTATGAAGCACTCGACAGACTGTAGCTTCTGTCACAGCTTCTATGACAGAAGCTGTGACAGAAGCTGCAGTTAGTGACGGCTGAGACAGGTGGCGCTGTGATTACAGCGCCACGGTCTCAGTGATCACACAGAGCAGACGAAGCACGTCCGTACTTCGTCTGCTCTATGGTGATCTCGATCGTCGCTGCTGCTCGGTTTTAATACGAGTGATCTCATTAGATCACTCGTATTAAACGAGCAGTAGCTCCTACTGCTGAACTCGATCGTCGCCGCCGCTGCTCGGCTTTAATACGAGTGATCTCATTAGATCACTCGTATTAAATGAGCAGTTGCTCCTACTACTCGCCCAACGAAACTGCATGTCTCGGGCGTCGGGATTCGCTCCATAAGACGCAGGCACATTTTCCCCCACCTTTTGGGAGGAAAAAAGTGCGTCTTATGGAGCGAAAAATACGGTAATGGTGAAATAAAATTATTCTGCTTTTAACTAATCATTTTGGCATTTCAATTCTAAATCAGGGGTGCCCATTAGGTCGATTGCAATCTACCAGTAGATCGCAAAGCGAACACTGGTAGATCGCGATTGGCTCATTGACCTGTGTCCTGTCCTCCCGCGGTGCTCGTGCGGCTGAATAAGTCAGAAGCTGCAGACAGGAAGGGGCGGGACACCTCTCCCAGTCTGCACATTCGGCCACACGAGCACTGCGGGAGGACAGGACACCTCACCTCGGAGGAGACCCAGAAAGCTGCTGGAGTGCAGGTAGGAAAAGACAGCCAGAAGAGAGACAGCAGAGAGAGACAGCAGAGAGAGACAGCAGAAAGAGACAGCAGAGAGAGAAGGGAGACAGCAGAGAGAGAAGAGACAGCCAAGAGACAGGTCCTGTTCACACCACAAAGTCTGCGTTCCAGAGCATTTGGCTTCTGGAACGCAAGCCGGACGATGTTCTATCAAAGTTTGTGACTATGTTAGAATGTGTGACTGGTCGCGTGGTCACACATTTTAACGTAATGCCACCCAGTTTTTCGGCGGTGGAATATGTGACCGCCAATAGGTCAAGCATTCCAACGCTTTGTCAGCTGTTCCAGGGCAGCTTATCATCGCAGATCGTATGTGCAGGAGAACCAATCTGCCCTGGAACAGCTGATCGGTCCTCAAATGTCATTTCTATCTGACTTTGTGAGTGCGATCTCACATCCCATAAAGTCCTATAGAAGGGACATTTCTGGACCGATCAGCTGTTCCAGGGCAGATCGGTTCTCCTGCACATACGATCTGTGATGCCGATCGCCCTGGAACAGCTGACAAAGCGTTGGAATTCTTGACCTATTGGCTGTCACACACTATTATTTACCAGATTGCTTCCTAAAGGAAATTCCCTTCTATACCAGACTCCATGTTTACTAGAACAGCGCACAATACTCATTTCTCACCTTTCTTAGTGTAGCATTGACACTCTTTTTGCATTCAGTGCATTAATGTGCCCACGTCGGAGAAGGGTAGTAACTAGGGCCTAGCAAAATACAGTGGCTTAGTTGGCACATGGCGCTCAGTAACATACAGAACCACAGGCGGGGTATCCTTGCCAAAATAGCAGATGTCTAGACAAGCACACATAATTATTTAGCAAGAGGACATGGAAAACATCACTTCTAGTTTGGCAGGCAAATAGTTTATCGCTTTTCAATGGCCATGTGATTGATGTGTGTCTACAATGGAGAACCCCTTTATCAGAGGTTTGATGGAGGTCTTTAACATTAAAATAATTTGCCAGGACTAATGTCTATTACGGGTACCCTCTGACAACACTGCAGTGTTAATCTGTTGCATACACGGGCCATTTTAAAAGCCTTTAACAACATGATGACATTTAATTCTCATAAAAATGGAGGTTGTTAGCACGGGTCACACAATACATTAACCTGCAGATGGATATAGAATGATGGTGATCTGTCATACCCGGGTATGTGGAGTTATGAATGCGGGGCTTTGGAAATACAGATTATGTCATAGTAACACTGTCGTTGCTGGTTGTGGTGTTCTAACATAACTGGAGCTTACATGTTTCAATTCAGATGTCCATGTTGAAGCTACTCTGTCAGGTAATTAAAACTGTCCCTAAAGCTCTAACTGCAAAAAAATGGACTGAATACCGACCTCCATGCTGAACACCACTTCATAAAAACCTCCTCTACAGTCTGCTGACCAAGCAACACTTCTGGGAGTGTGGATCTCCTGGCCCCCCTCTTGACTTGAGTGGTTACTGCTGCTGACCTCCGTGTCACTACAGGACACAATCAGGGCCGGATTTACTCTCTCTGCTGCCACAAATCCAGGTTCCTCAATGCGCCCCCTCCCCGCCAACACCCCCAATGGAGAATAGCAACCAGATGTTGGGGGCAGCAGGGTTGGTTTTGATTTTTTTCTTTATTTGCTTTTTTTTAATCACTTTTTTTTTTTAAATTTATTTAAAGGAGAACGAGGGAGGCAAGGGAAAATCACTCAGCCTCATAGTTCGAGCCGACCCGTGACAATGAAACTGTCACACGTCGGCTCAATAGATCGGGGAGTAAGCTCACTTCTCGATCATCTCCATGCGGAGAACAGTGACTGTCAGTCATGGCTCCCTGCAGGGATACCCCCCCTCCCCGCTCCGGTCCGGGGGGAGGGGGCGGGCACAGCTGGCTCTGCCTCTAGACAGGCAGAGCCAGCTGTCATTCACGTAGCTGGGTGGATCTCGACAGTAATGTCGCGATCTGTCCTGCCTGCGGCGGTCTCAGTATACCGCGAGCTGTAGCTCGCAATATACTGAGCTTTATGCTAGTATATATCGCTAGTATATGTCCTCCCATTACCCTTAAGAGAACTATGGGTAAAAACAATTACCCCATAGTTCTCTTTTAACTTTTTTAAATGTTATTTTATTATCTTTTACTTTTTATAACTTTTTATTTTAACCTTGTTTTCCCAAAGCAGGGCTAAATGTGTAAAAAAAACCTACCCGTCCGATGCCTGGAACTGCATGTCCAGTGTGTGAGCCATAGGAATTCCACACCCCTGCTGCCCCTCTACTCCCTGCTGCCCCAAGTCCGGGCCTCGGTGGCCTTGTGGGAAATCTGGCCCTGGACACAATGGAGACTTAGAGGTTGGCAGGAGAAACCGATGAATGCAGCGGGGAAACACAGGAGATTGGTACTCCCAGAAATGTCAGGGTTTTTTTTCTAGCATACTTCACTGGAAGAGTTCCCTTTTAGACAGTGGTGTTTGGCAGTGAGAGGTAATCATTTTCACTTTTGCAGGAAATGTTGTGGCCAGTTTTGTGTATCTCACTGGATTTCTTTAAACAACTATGTTTGCATGAGCCAGCCATGTTTAACATTAGGGGAAGTCCTTTCAGCTCCACAGTATACAGCTGTGTGGCACAGCCATAATGCTACACTCCAAGCATTACATAAACACATCACACTGTTTATTTATTTTGTTAGACTTCTCTCCCCCATGTTTATATACACTTGCATGCCTTATGTGCACATGTTCATTAGCATCATATGGCGGGGACAGCAGGGCTGGTTTTAATTTTTAACATTTTTATCCTATTTTTTTTTTCTTTATTATCACTGCTTTCATTTTTTTTCACTTAACTTTTGCTATTACAAAACAAGCAGAACTTGGTTTAGCAGAACAGCAGACTAGTACAAGTGATATGGGCGGCTGTACCTCCACCCAGATCACTTGTAGTGGTCGCAGCCAGCCCTGCCTGACGTCTTTGGTTGCTAGGAAGGTTGCTAATTCTTTGCAACCAATGACTGAAGTGGAGGGAGGGCCTGTGCTGGGTTATGGCTGGCAGTGCAAACACCGGCCTCTGATAACCCAGCACAGGTCGGCGATCACAGTCCGGACAGAACCGCCACTCAGTCCATGTGCGGACCGTGATCCGCCATTTACTGACGGTTGATTTACCCGAAACCATTATATAACACTGTGCATGCCATGTAATTAACAACACTTACACCTCAAGTGTATGTCAAGCCAAAAACGTTTTTCTAGTTTTGGTGTATGGAAGGGTTTGGAACTCCTGTAGATTTTTTACTGCTAACTCTGTTAGAGATATTTTCCCTCACTTCCTGTTCTGTCGACAATGATTTCACCAGACAGGAAGTGAGGGGTAATCTGCAACAGCAACGCAGGCAGAAATAAAATCGGATAGGTGTTGTAGTCTTCCCCTACTCTACTAAAAAATAGACATGTTTTTCTATGTTTATTGCTTTTGGAGACTTCTTTCTTCCTGTCTGGTAAAACATTGTCAGCAGGACAGGAAGTGAGGATAAATCTCTCCAGAGCTCTAGACAGCATTAAACTCTTGGGGGCTGACTACTGTACACGAACGGCCGGTCTGCAGCCCCACTGTTCCAGGAGTACGTAACTGTAAGTCCTCCTGTTCCTGCTTGTCATTAGACGGCTACACTAGCTCTGTGTCTTGTGATTGCTGTGATTGGTTATCACAGCAATCACATGCCAATGTTTACATTGCCAAGCCCCCTCCATTTCTCTTACAACAGAGGCAGGGGAGAGCAAAGGAAGTAATGAATGAATGGGGGCTTCATTCAATAGTTTCTGGTGAAAAAAAGCTGCAGCAGCAGAAAATAAAGTTTACAATCATTTTTAACTCCCCCTGCTTGTGATTAGTACGCAGCCCCCGTCCTTCTCTGTGGGAGTATGTGGCCGTATGCCACCCTACGTTCACCCTCCTGCACGTATGTACGGATGCGGGTGTCCCGGCTCAGACGCAGACAGGATCCATCCTGTCAGCGTACGAATACGGACACCAGTACCCGCACAGACGTGCAGGGCGGGTGAGCGTAGGGCGACGTAGGGCCACGTACTCCCATAGAGAAGGACGGGGGCTGCATACTAATCACAAGTAAAGATAAAGACACCGCACTCCAAATTCATGAGCAAACGTCTATTTATTGACGTGCAGCATAGTAAACCGCAACAAACGGTTTGTGCGGTTTGTGGGGAGGGGTCACAGAGGAACCCCTTCCTTGGGCAAAAGCATGCTTTTGTCTGAGGAAGGGGTTGCTCTGTGACCCCGAAACGTTTGTTGCTGTTTACTATGCTGCACGTCAATAAATAGACATTTGCTCATGAATTTGGAGTGCCGGTGTCTTTATCTTTACTTGTGATTATAACGGATCCCAACCGTTGACTACCGCAGCACCCGCTTTTCAAAGGGATTTGGCGGTCAGGAGTTCGATGGGACCATGGACTTTCTGCGTACTAATCACACGCAGCACCTGTCCTTCCTGGGAGCTGAATGATACGGCCGGGCACAAAGCACGGAGCTGTACGTGGCGGCTTTTTCTAGTGTGAATGAGGGCTAACTCCGTCAATACTGGCACTTTTCAAAACAATTGCAGCACAAAATCAGATCACCTTGGGGTGTCTACTTAGCAAAAAATGGGTGATTTGGGGGGGTTTTCATACTGTGCTGACATTTGTTTTAGTAATGTTGTATAACAGAAAGGGAAAACAGTTTTCTTCCAAAATGTTGGGTCTTTTATTTTGCATATAGTAAAAAATTAAGAAAAAACAGTGTTTATTAAATACCATCAAAAGAAAGCTCTATATGTGTCAAAAAAATGATATAAAATGAATTTCGTTACAGTGTTGTATGACTGAGTAATTCTCAGTTAAACTATCACAGCACTGAAAACTGAAAAATGACATGGAAATTAAGGGGGTTTAACATGTTGGCATTGAAGTGGTTCTTACCCTTATACCACAATCTCCATA
Organism: Nanorana parkeri; assembly: GCF_000935625.1. Lineage (NCBI taxonomy): Eukaryota > Metazoa > Chordata > Amphibia > Anura > Dicroglossidae > Nanorana > Nanorana parkeri. Next base: position 724,713 of record NW_017306645.1, on the reverse strand, counting down.
ACTAACAAAAACAAGTTTTGACTGGACAAACACTTGAATGGTTCAAGGAATGGGTACACTTTGCTAATCATATATTATTCAGCTGTTTATCTGATAGATTATACTGTTTGATATGACTATTTTGTGTTTTATTGTGGTTGTCAAGCTGTTATGGGGAACCACAACACTATATTTAGTGATGGTCAGTGTTGGTCAATTGTTAATATAATGCTGTTTTTTGTTTTTTTGCTGGACCGTACTTGTTTATAAAATAGCTGTGCCTTGCGTAACTGGTACATCAAATATGTTGTGGTTTGAAAAACGCAAGAAGCTTTTGCAATTTCCTTGAATCGGTTGTTCAATGAGTACGTTATGCATAATTGCACTTATTCTTCACTACACAAATCTGGGAAAACCCCGGTTTTTAAATTCCCTTTGTTCTGCACAGATGCCCCCTTTAGAGAAAAAGTTTTTTTTCTGGTACATCACAAAGTCTGCAGGGTCTCAGGGGGCTGTGCAGGATCTGCAGTGGGCTCTGCAGGGTCTCAGGGGGCTGTGCAGGATCTGTGGTCTGTCCACCACAGATCCTGCACAGCCCCACTGAGATCCTGCAGATTTAGTGTGGTGGGGTGCCCCAGTTTCGTCTTGCCTAGGGCAGCCCCAAACCAGAATACACTACTGGATGTATGGCCAGCTTAATGCAACTCTGGATGGAAATAAATGTTGTGACATTGCATACGCTTATCGAAACGAAGCCACTCCGAATGCGTGTCGTAATCAAAGCTAAAGGCACTCTAAATAAATTAAAGTGTGTGACTTTTTGGGGGGCCAGGCAGTGTATTCTATTATTATAATATATATTATTAGGCACTCTAAATAAATTAAAGTGTGTGACTTTTTGGGGGGCCAGGCAGGGTATTCTATTATTATAATATATATTATTTATATATCTATTAATAATTTATTTAGGTGAGCTGATATAATTTTTATAGAGCAGCAATTGTATTCTTTAGTTTCTAAAGTACCTTATACTTAGCGTCTATAGTACCACAATAGTACCACAATGTTAAGACTATGGTCGTCTTTTAGCCACATTGGCATTTCCCTTTCTATCAGAAAAGCATGCACCCAATTGTTTTCTGAAAAGTTGCCAAATACTGTATGATACTGGAATATTTGCAATGATACATTTTATGTAGGTGCCGGTGTCCAGCTAAATGGGAGCAGTTTTACTTGCCAAAGGATTTGTATTTCTGTCCAGCATAGACACTGGACAGGTGAGCCAGGTTGGCGACCTGACTTTTCTCTGCTACAGTTAAGAAACAGAGTTTCTCCATAGAGTTCAACCTACAGAGAACAATCCTTGCATCCAATCAGATTGTTCAGGTATTTTGAGAACCAGCGAGGCCGACTAGCAAGATACTGAAGCTTGGCCCAGACATTTTAGCATAGATGGAGGAATCTGTTGCACTTTTTCCATCTGACCATAGAAAATCTGCAGATAATCTATAGGTGTATGGCCAGCTTTAATCTTCTGTACTGGGGATAACAAGAGACTGTAACTAGGTACAAGTGAGGAACTTATACTAGCTGCATTTACAAATACATTTAATGGTTTTTGTACACATTTTTTTTTTTTTTTAATAAACCATAGTTCAGCTTTAAACAGACAGTGACCCGCATTATAGCTCCAAGACAAGGTCCTCAGCTACTCCTGTATCAGCCCCTGGCAGATGGAAAACCCTGGCAGCATGAACAGCAGGGTGGTCCACACCACAACAATGCAGAGCACAGTGCTGTCTACAGTAACCACCAAGGGCTTCCCATTTCCTGTTAGATTGGCTATTATATGACATCCCCCCCCCATTTCTCAAACTTTGAGATTATGGAGTGGGCCAAGCTGCGGTTTAGAAAGCTGGAGTGCCTCGGACTGATATAGCAGGACTTTGTATTGGAGCCATACAACTGACCAAGATATCAGACTGTTTCACTGAACTTCCCCAACATGCCCACACGCATGCCTGCTACCTACTAGGGCACATGTGGGTGTAATATTTGTTTTTACTACAATAAAGTGATATTAGTGATTGTCTGCTAAGTTGGTGCACCTTGAAGAGATATAGGAACCACTTGCATTCCATGCAGCGATATGACCGATTCAAGCAAGGTCCTGCTCATAGTGGCAATGAATGGCCTTGTAAATTCTTGAAATGATAAAAGATAAGTCACTAGCACTCAAGCATTCAAGGTGCAAACCTAGTCTAAATGATCGTAAATACATCACATACGTCACACAGCCAATGTTTCAGGGCCATGCAGGGTTCCTTCCTCAAGGCGTCACTGTGTCCCATTAACCAAGGAACCCTGTGTGGCTCCAAAATTTTGGTTGTATGACCTATTACATATTTATGTTAAATTAGGTTGGGTTTGCACCTTGAATGCTTTAGTGCTGGTGACTTATCTTTTAAAATCTCAAAGTCAGATCACCATTCTACTGCATTGTGACTCTTCAGCTATTGCTTCAAGTGCACCCGATGTTGCAAGGGCTGCAAGACCCATGCAGTATTTGAATTTTTGATTTTATGAAATTAGCTATTTGCTTTGATCTTTGGGCAATTCAAGTATGCAAAATTAAGTAAGCTGGGGATACCTCTAGTGAGAACCATGTGTCAGTAGTTTTACAGATGTAGGCAACTAAAATCTATCCAATTTTTACACTTTTTTTTGTAAAATTTGAGCATGATTTTTTGACTTCCTCCCCTCCACACCTCCTTACAGACCTTTTTTAATGTGGGAATAGTAACAATTTGCATATAAAATCAGCTGCCTATATCACTAAATATACAGTTTGTTTTGACATATGGTTTACACTAACCTCTGCTGAAACATTTCTTCATCATATGCTCAATTTAAATTACCCAGCTTTATGACAAGTTTACTTTAATTATGTAATTGTCGTTTAAAAAAAGAAAGGTTAAAAAAGGAACTGTCACTTCCGCATGACTGCAGATTAGACACAGTATATAAATCATTTTGCCTTAGACAACAATGTGTTGCCATGGTATACTGACTTCTGTTGCTCTTCCTATAAACCTACATGAAGAAGCCTATTGAAAACATTATTACTGCACACTACTGGCAAGTAGCCAAACCAAAATTCTGTTCAGAACTCTATTAATATTACATTTTGGAGAGACCATACGGGCAAAAAGTCCTTAAAATGCAACCAAAATCTGCTGTACTTACCTCTCCTCCAGAGATGCGACATCTGCCACTGCTGACATCTTCATCCTGTCTTCTTCTGGGTTTAGCACCTTTGACCATCATGACTGGCTGGTCCGGGATGATGTAACTCTGTACATGCCATATGTTCTCAGGACTTAATTCGTGCCAGAACCAAGGCATGCCGAAAATGTACACTGAGCTGGCAGGCAGAAGAGCTTTTAGTGGAGAAGATAAACATATCTTCTGAAAATTAAAGTCTACCTGCTGGCAATTTTTGGCAGTTAGGCTTTGGTTCCACTTTAAAGAGGAACTTTACCCACCAATTTATTGTCTCCCAAAACAGTTAGTTTTAAGTCATGCCACCTGTCCATGTTGTCAGTGTCCTTTCCTTTTTTAGCTTTCATCAAACTTTAAGCCTACAAACAGCTTGTTTCATAGCTCATTGCATGTGCAGTACCATGGCAATTTCAATCCAAATAGAGGCTAAGATGGCACATTCCTTGGCTATAAGGGATAGAATGGTTGTAGTTCTGATTTAAGCATATTTCTGGGTAGATTTGGAAAGGATTAGAAAGCCCTGTCAGTGTTTATTGCTGTCTGAGTACCCAGTAAGTAGACTTACCCTCTTTTATTTGTCCTGGTGACTGTTTTCACCAAGGCAGACATTAATTGCAAAACCAAATTTGTGCTTGCCACCAGAACAAAAGGTGATGGTAAAGTTTTTAATGGGGGATTTCCTGTTGGGCATTTTCTGTAGAGATTTCTTCTCCTGTTGCATTTCCAGGACTGAAATTAAAGGGGAATATCTCCAAAGGGACACAGGCAGTGACAAATATGTGAGTGGGGCTTTAAAGAAGTCCAACTTCATTTTTTTTTTAAATGTGTCCTGTCATCAAGGAGACAAAGTACTACATGTACTTTTATACACCACTTTGACAGACGGGACAAAGTACTACATGTACTTTGTCCCATCTTCCTAGGTGATGCATAAGGCTAGCTGAGTGGTCAGGCAGGGTGCCCCCTTCCCCATCGCTGTTCGACCATGCAGCTAGCGAGGAGACAAATTAAAAATGTGCTTTGGTTGACTGTACTTGTCTCTACTTCTTAGCGATTGCCTAAGACAAGCGGCATCACTAGGAATGCAGAGGGAGGGGCCATATCCGCTACAATAAGAGCCAGTGAGAGTGAAAAATGTAAGCAAATCAGAATGAGGCTCCTGTTCTCTGTGCTGAAGACTGCCTTTTTCAGTTGGAATAGAGCTCTGCTGTGAACGTACTTGTATCATTGTATGGTTTATTTTTCTTACTACTACTGCCACTGTATTTGACATGCTCCCTCTCCTGGCATGGCTAGTTCAGTTCAGGTTCCAGTCACAGTGAAGCAACAAGAGGGCATCACAGAAATTGGACTTCTTTGTGGGACGGGGCAGAGAAGCAGAAATCCATATCATTAAAAAACAGATTTACTTACAAAATACATTGATAGATGATTGCAAAGACAAAGATTCAGATTCAGATTTTATTAGTCACATACATAATCGTACACAGTATGATATGCAGTGAAATGCTTACATGACTGTAAAAAAAAAAGGGGGGGGGGGGGGGAGGAGTGGACAGATAAGGGAAATAATCAAATATGAATATAAAAAATTAAAAATTTACATTTACACAAAATAGAATATAAGTATGAATGAAAAAAATAAAATTAAAATTAGAATTAAAATCCAAATACAACTTAATAAATAAATGCCAACTATATAAGTGTATCGGTGTGTAATGTGTAAAGTGTGCGAGTGCAAACAGCAGCAGTACGGGGTGAGTGAAATAAAGTGATGACCAGCAGTGTATTGTCCATTCTTTAAAGTGCAGATGTGCAGTAAGTGTGAGTGTAAAAAAACATTAGTCTGGTCAGTAGAGTCTATGTGGAGATCTGGTTGAGAGACCGTATAGCCTGCGGGAAGAAGCTTCTCCTCAGTCTCTCTGTGTTGGCCTTCAGGGAGCGGAAGCGCTTCCCTGACCTCAACAGGGAGAAAAGTCCATTGTTGGGATGGCTGAGGTCCTTCACGATCTTCCTAGCCTTGGTCCCGCACCGCTTGTTGTAGATTGAGTTCAGGTCAGGGAGCTTGGTACAGATGATGCTCTCAGTTGATCGCACCACCCTCTGAGGAGCTCGTCTGTTCTGCATGATGCTGTTCCCAAACCAGGTTGTGATGTTTCCCGTCAGGATGCTCTCTATGGTGCAGGAGTAAAAGTTCCTAAGCACCTTAGCGGGCAGTCTAAAGTCTCTCAAGTGTCTGAAGTGGAAGAAACGCTACCGAGCCTTTTTCACCACAGTGTTGATGTGACAGGACCATGGCAGGTCCTGCGTGATGTGGACACCGAGGTATCTGAAGCTGTCTACTCTCTCCACTGGGCTCTCGATGATCATGGGGGTCTGGTAGTTCCTTTCCTGCTTTTTGCTGAAGTCCACTATCAGCTCCTTTGTCTTGCTGACGTTAAGGAGGAGGTTGTTCCTCTGGCACCAGTTCTCCAGTTTCCTAATCTCCTCCAGGTAGGCTGCTCATTGTTGCCGGAGATCAGTCCGACCACAACGGTGTCGTCAGCAAACTTGATGATAGTGGTGGAGCTGGTAGTGGCCATACAGTCATATGTGTACAGTGAGTACAGCAGGGGGCTCAGAACACAACCCTGAGGGGCTCCAGTGCTGAGGGTGAGGGAGGCTGAGACATGTTTGCCCATCCTTACTGCCTGTGGTCTGCCGGTTAGGAAGTTGGAGATCCAGTGACACATAGATGGGCTGAGTCACAGGTGTTTCAGCTTGGTGGTGAGTGTGGAGGGAATTATAGTGTTGAATGCTGAACTGTAGTCAACAAACAGCATTCTGACATAATTGCCCTTTCTAGTGTACAGGTGAGTGTTGAGCGGTTTGGCCGGTAAGCAAACTGTAGTGGATCTAGTGTGTCTGGTAGCAACTCTTCTGATACAGCTGTCATGGCTCAGCCTGGCCAGTTGAGCCCGTACACCACCAATTACATCTGGGAAACTATGTATCTAAAGTGGCAGCTGCTAGCATAGCTTTCTGCCATATGCCTCATGATCCACCAGGTTTCATCCACATCATTTGTTACAGCCACCATTCCACAGTGAATACAGAATTCTCCCACTGACGGAAGAACTATTCTATTCTCACATCAGAGGGACATCATTGCCTCCACCCAACAGTGAGCCATTCTATGGAATCATTTTTAAAGTAATCTCCAGGTAGTAGCGCTCCTTTTGTTTTCTTGTTGTCTGTTATATACACAGGGGTTCCTCTCCCTGTTAAAGGAGACCGCACACCGAATACCACCACCAATATTCTTATTCACATCATTAGTAGTGCGCTTACCACTTTCTGGTTCGTTTTTTCTCTGAGTTGTGTTTGGCTGTCTCTAAATAGCTTGAAGTTGCTTTTCCATTGACTTGTATGGGAAGAAAATGTCCTCCGTTGCAATGTTTCCAGTACACTTAATCTTTCTACCTTGCTCTTTCCCCGTGTGGTATGTATGGTGTTGAAGACACAGAGAACTTAGTCATGGATAAAGAGAAATAATCTGCATGTAAATTTGAGACAATTAAAACTAATGGGCTTGTCATGTTTTATATTCATTAATTATGTAAATACATGTCAGTGGTATGAACATGAGCTGTCCCCATTAGGGGGATTTAACAAGTCTATTATGACAGATTTATTCCTGAGAGCTTTGCTGGAAACTTATTTTTACCTGAGTACATCTTAGAACGTAGCGAAGGAGAAAGCTCTGTGTGAATGCAGAAATATGATCCCAAGCAATAATAACTGATTCTATTAAAGGGGGACTTTATGAAAAAAACAATTATTTGCCAAATTTGCAAAACCAAAGTTGTTACAGTGCAGACTGCTTTGTAGTATGTCTATTCTGTTTTTTGCCACTACCTCCCTATCACTGTTTTTATATTGCTAAAGCCCGGTGTATCCCTAGCATAATCGCTGCCTGTGGGGAGGATGGAAGGTTTGGGGTGCTGGTGGTCACTTTGTGTGTGTGTGTGGGGGGGTGTTGGGGGGTTGATGGAGGTGCACGCAAATGGCACTCTGGTCGGCATCCTAGGGGTGCACCACCTAAGCTATAGCCGGCATCCCCCCAGCCCACTGATGTCACTGATTGCCAGGCACTAGGTGGGATGCCAGCCAGAGCATCCCAGGTTGCTAAGAGATGGGAAGGGAGATGTGTATGGCCTGGCTTTTAGGACTCTCTGGCTTGAAAGGTGGCAGCAGGCTCTGCCTGGCTCCTCCATAAATGACCCAAAGAGATGTCACATGAGGCAACAGTCTCAGGTTATCTCATTATAGGGACAGCCCTAGTTAAATCATACATTTGTATGCTTTGCACATTGCACGATAAGAATTATCCACAGTTTTTTCCAATTACAGTTTCAAAAACTCACATTTCAGAACTATGCATGCTTTCCTCAGCTAACGGGCAATCTGCATGTTTCTAGAATGTTATCTCTTGCCTTGACAATTGTAACTTCCTCCTAGTTGGTCAACCTTTACATAGGCTTTCCCCCCTTGAGTCTATCATGAATGCTGCTGACAGGCTCATCCACCTTTCCAGCCCATCAGTGTCCACTACCTTTACCTGCCAGTTGGCTTCTGCTTGTCCAATGAAAAGAAATCAAAATACTTACAACAACATACAAAGCCATCCTCCACTCACCTCCAAGCTACATCCTCAACCTTGTCTTGAAATATTACCCAACCCATCCTCTCTGCACTTTCCAAGACCTCCTACTCTCTAGCAACCTTGTCACCTTCTCCCATGCTCACTTCCAGGACTTCTCCAGGGTCTCTCCCATCCTCTGGAACTTCCTTTCTCAACCTGTCTGGCTATTTCCTACTACCGTATGTGCACCTTCAGGCAATTCTTGAGATTGGGAAGCTTCAGGGAAGCTTATCCTGCTTCTACCTAACAACTTAACTTTTAACTTCTCTATCAACTCACCCCCCACAGTTATTACCTTTTTGTATCACTTGCCTTTCTCTTTTAAATTGTAAGCTCTCATGAGCAGGGCCCTCCTAACTCTGTTGTCTTTTATTGTAATGTAATTTTACTGTCTCACTTTATATTGCAAAGCAGTTCCCAAACGGTTGGCGTTCAGTTGGGCTTTAGCAGTTGAAAAAAAAAAAAAAAAGAATATTGGAAAGATTTAGGTTTTTCCTAGGGCTGGTAATGATTAAAATTTTCGTGTTCGATTAATCGAAAAATGTTTAAATCGATTAATCGATTAATTTCGATGAATTATAACGCACATACAGATCCAACTACATTGGCCTATACACATACAGCACAGCAATGAAGTAATAAAATGAACTAGGATCACACTAATCCAGCACGTTATAAATCTCACGTGCCCCACTCAATATGGCCGCCGCTTGAGTGGGGCAACTCAGAATAATAACGTGCTGGATTAGTGTGATCCAAGTTAATTTTATTACTTCATTGCTGTGCTGTATGTGTATAGGCCAATGCCTTGGCTGGCGCTCGTGCAGAAAGTTTCTTGGGCAAACTCACCGGCTCAAGTGGCTCCGTCGGCTAACGAAGGGGGGAGGAGTGCGGTGACGTCACGGACCATCGACGTCACCAGACTCCTCCCCCTCGTTAGCTGTCACGGACATCGACGTCACCGGACTCCTCCCCCTTCCCTTCGTTAGCCGACGGAGCCACTTGGGGAAGGGGGGAGGAGTCCGGCGACGTCGATGTCCGTGATGTCACCGGATCGCCGACGGGACTCCCGGAAGTCCGGACCAGATCTGGATGTGTTTCTGCGTATGCAGTGCAGTGTGTTTTGATGCATTTTTTATGCATTCTGATGCCTTTTTTTTAGCTTAAAATGGGTTTTTAGGTGTGGTCCAGTGCGTTTGAATGCATTTGTGATGTGTTAACATGCATTTGGGGCGTTCCAGACCAGAAAAAATACTGCATGCAGCATTTTTTCCCCTGCACTGGAACTGACTGCACTGGTGTGAACAGAGCCCAGAAATACCATAAGAATACACTGGGATGCATTTCAGGTGCAGACAAAAATTTGGTGTGAACAAGCCCTCAGTGACAACAGTCACCAGGATGAATTGGTTAATTCCTACCTAACAGGGCCACAGACAGGTGTTCTAATCCCTCTCCACTCTATACAAATTGAAAAAAAAGTTATACTTCAAACCATTTAATTATATAATCATTTTAATTGCAATTATTGTTGTTATGTTATCACTGCAATGCTATAACAGCCATGTGTTTTTCCTGCAGATTGAAGCATGTAGCAGCACAGAGCAGTACGAGAAGTATGGCAAATGTTGTTCATTGTGCAGGCCAGGTATGTAACTGGCAAAATAAATTGTGTTAGCTGAGAATCTTGAACTGTGTTTTGTATCTATAATGTATAATGTTTTCAGGATGATGCACGGTGCAGTGCACATGTCTGTTTCCTAATTATCACAGCTTCAGAAGAACTTGGTGATTTTGAATATGTGTTGGAAGGAAATAACCAACAGCAATCTAGAAACCAGTGATCATTGGGTTGTGTCTTCTATAGAACCAGTGCTGATTTTTTTGAGAATTGTGTCAAAAGATGTGGGCTTCTTCAGCCACTCCACTACTAAAACTCTACATTTAAAAACTATAATTAAAATAATTGTTTAATGATTTAACAAAAAATTATTAGTGCAAATACAGGAATCTGCCATAATATCAGCCTTAAGCTAGGAAAGGGAGGGGCAAGCACCTTGAGCCAAAGTCAAGAGTTGAAATATGTTTATGGTAGATGGTAAGGGGCAGGTTGGTGACCAAACCCTATTTCTTAACTGCAATAATAAAAAGTGAAGTCACTGATCTAGCAGAGTTAAGCTGGGTGACAGAGATATTGTTATCACAAGACTAGCTGAACACAATTACTAATGAGTTGGAAGGTAAAGCATCTTGTGTACATGTATTTCAACACCGTGTTTAACTGTTTCTTGGAATTCACCTTTAAATAAATATAAATATATATACTAACACACACACACACATATACACTGAGTGGCCAGATTATTATGACCACCTGACGTTTGTAGACAAATTAGCTATAATTTTGCGCTGAAGTTGCTAGAGGGCCAGACCATTATAAATAGGGAAGCAGGTTGTTTACCACGACAGTAGAAGTGATTTGTTTCTGAAGATACGGGTAAACAACGCGATTTAACAGCCTTTGAACGTGGGATGATTGTTGGCGCTCGGAGCCATGGAGCGAGTATCAGCAAAACAGCAGAATTCGTTAAATGTTCAAGAGCAGCTGTTGTTAAAGTGTTTAAAGACTGGACTGTCAGCCGAAAATCTGGGTCTGAACGTGCGAATTGTGGCCGTCGGCGACTAGTCAATGTTAGGGCAGAACGTAGAGTGGCAAGACGGGTACAAGACAACAGAAGGGCAACAGTGCATCAAATTACTGCAGATCTTAATCAGGGATCGTCTCAAATGATCTCTGAACGCACTGTTCGCCGTACACTGCATCGTATGGGATATGGAAGCCGAAGGCCTGTTCGAACACCTTTGCTGTCTGCAGTTAACAAGATAAAACATCTCCAATTTGCACAGGAACACAAGGATTGGACAGTCGAGCATTGGAAAAAAGTCATGTGGTCCGATGAATCACGTTTCCAGTTGCATCAAGCAGATGGCAGAGTGAGAATTTGGCGGAAACAGCATGAAAGCATGCACCCCACATGCATGAGTACAACCCTTCAAGCTCGTGGGGGCAGTGTTATGGTTTGGGGCATGTTTTCCTGGCATGATTTGGGCCCTTTAATTCATGTGGAACAACGTCTGAATAGCACAACATACCAAAGTATCGTTGCTGATGTTCATCCTATCATGTTGATGGTGTATCCCGATGGAGATGGCTTTTTCCAACAAGACAATGCGCCATGCCACAGTGCTCATATTGTGCAGGAGTGGTTTCAAGGACATGAGGGAGACTTTACCTTGCTTAGGTGGCCCCCGCAATGACCAGATCTCAATCCAATTGAGCATTTGTGGAACGAAGTTGAAAGAGCCATCAGGCAGCTGGTTCCACAACCATCAAATCTCACAGAATTGGATATTGCTATTCATCAGGCATGGTGTCAGATTCCTCGCATCACCTTTCAACATCTTGTGGAGTCAATGCCAAGAAGAATCGCCGGAGTATTGAAGGCAAAAGGTGGCCCAACGAAGTACTGATGGGGTGGTCATAATGATCTGGCCACTCACTCTATATATACAGCAGTAAAATCACATTGGGGGAATTCATGGAGAGACTGGAGCACACAGTTTTCTTATGGCAGCCAATCAGCTTCTCTCTTCAATTTGTTCAGTAAACTTTGAAAATTAAAGAGATAAGTCGATTATTTGCCATGTGCAGGTGCTCCGGATTCTGTCTTTGTAAAGTCTTTGTAAATTCCCCTCAATGTGGAAATGATGTGGCACCTAAAAAACACATTAAAAACACTTTCAGGTATTCCCATTAGAAGTCTATAGGCCAAAAATGCACAATTACACTTCTGTACTACAAAAAAAACATGCATAAAATGCTTAAAAGGTGCAAAAGAAAGCCTCTAAATCACCTATCTACGCTCACGCTTAATGGGGTAACCGAAAGCAGTAAAACCTGACAAATGTTCTAACCCTTCTTTACTATATTCCAAAAAGTTCTGGCTGGCCCAGTCACACCATATCCAGTGCGGTCTGACCTCAGAACACATTGGATCACATAGATCAGGCCGAGCCGCGTTCTGGGCCGGGAGGGGGTATGGCGGTGCCATTCATCTCAATCAGTGGCGGAACTACCACCATAGCGCCCGATGCGGTCGCTATGGGGCCCGCAGCACTTGGGAGGCCCGGATCCCCGCTGCTCTCCCCCGCTTGTATGGGCTGAGGCAACGGGGATCCGAAAAAATTATGGACGGCGGAGGAGCTGCTGCCGTCCAGAAACTGACAGGAGGACAGCGGCTCGGCTCTCCTCCCCGCCTGCCGCTCGATCTTTTCCCCATTGAGAATCTACTTGATATTAAATATCTTACTATCTGCAGTTTGTGAATGAATGGGAAGCCTCTGTACTGAGTGCTTCCCATTCACTGAGTGCTGAGGCTGCAGAAAAAGAAATTGAGGACTCTCTGTCCTCAATGTCTTTTTCTATTTGAAAAGGGGAATGTCAGGGGTCTGTTTAGACCCCTAGTATTTCCCTGAAGCACCCCCAACAGTAATATTAATACATTATAATTAAAAAATAAAAGAAAAACGTGTAAATTATTAAAAAAATAGGCTGCAGAAAAAGAAATTGAGGACTCTCTGTCCTCAATGTCTTTTTCTATTTGAAAAGGGGAATGTCAGGGGTCTGTTTAGACCCCTAGTATTTCCCTGAAGCACCCCCAACAGTAATATTAATACATTATAATTAAAAAATAAAAGAAAAATGTGTAAATTATTAAAAAAAGCACAACCCCCCCCTCCCCTACACATACATAACATACACGTGCACCATATTGTGGTGTACACCAGGCACATGCGCTGCAGTGCGTTGTTAGAACGTATCGCAGTGCGTTATTTTTTTCTTTTGTAAAAAAACCATTAATTTAACTGTGGCAGTGCATGGCAAAGCTTTGTGAAGCATTGCCGTGCGTTGTGATACCTTGTGTTGTGATAACATGATACAGGCGTATATTTAATTGCAACACAAACGCCAACACAGCGCAAAAACCATTTATAACATAAATCGCTTACAGTATTTACAGTTTAGCGTTCCTTCATTTTTTTAATAATCCCCCTTTCCTCAGCCTCTCATATGTGTGGCAACATTAAAGTAAAGTGTTAGGCCTCATTCAGGCGCCATTCACACCAGGGCGGAAGCATTTTACTGTGGTTTCCGCGCGATTTTTTGAAAGAGCATTCTTAATGGCACCGCAGGCACATCCCCTGCCTGCAGTGCGATCGACCTGCACCAGAACACAAGGTACAGGAATGCCCTATGCTCATGCATGCATTATTTTTTCTGATTGCACTGCACCGGAATGGAGGGCATTCCTGAACGTTGTGTTCTGGTGCGGGCGATCGCACTGTGGGCAGGTGTGTGTCTGCGGTGCTATTGACATGAATGGCACCTCCACGCTCCCTCCTGGCTCAGAACTCGGCTCGGCCTCATCTATGCGACCAAGTGCGTTCTTGGTTTGGACCGCGCCGGAACGCACTTGATATGGTGTGACTGGGCCCTAAATGAGCAGGCGCTGAAATCCCTGAATAAGATCATTTAGTGGTTTACTTACTATTCTTACCGCCAGAGAGCAGTTAGTGATTACCTGCAGGGGATGTAAAGAATAAAACTGCCAGTCCATAAGGTCAGGGGACTCAGTGACTACAGCTCCTCGTCCTTTATTTACTAGCCCTGTGCTTGAGAGGATTAGGCAGCATTCAATGGCCTTTATATGTCTTTTATTGTTCTGTCATTTCCTATTTGACCCTCTAATGGCTTTTTATTCAAAATAAATAAATAACAGTCACCATGTGAATCACACTAAAACATGACAATAACTTTATAAACTTTTATTAAATTGTAAATTGTAATAGGATTATTATATGTAGCAATTATAAACTGAACATGCTGCTTTGTAGAATTATTTAACGATGTAAATCATTATGCAAACAGCAATGCCTGCTGTATACCATAGGCTCCAAATCAAAGTTCATCTTGCAAAATTGATCACATATTGGTTGCTATGGGTTAGTGCACAATGTAGATTGCTTCTTGCCTTACAGTGTGTCCAAAGCCCAAACCTTCAGTCTGTGTCCCAGCTGGGGATTTGCCCTCTGTATTCTTCCTCGTTACCATTATCACTGGGACTGAAAAGTTTTGAGTTATCCCTAGAACAAAGATACCTGAGGCATGTTCAGTTGCTCAGCCGCTGCGAGTGCTGAGCTATCAAACCGCCGCTGAACACTGTGCTGCAAGTCAGCGCTCAACACTGCTAACTTAGATGCAGGGAGCTGAGTGTGGCAGATAAGTGTGGAAAATTGTATTTATTAGTCAAAACATATTATCTTCCACCATTTTCCTTAGCACTGTGCAGCCGAATCGTTCAGTGAAGCTGCTGCAGCGAACTGAAGTGCTACAGAACAGCTACTCAGTGCTTGGCTATGGAACTGAATGCACCTCTGTTATGGTGACAACTGTCTAAGGCTACATAAACATGGGTGGCAGCCTCCACCAGCCTCTGAAAAGCAATCCACTGTGGTGGAGCAGTGGCTGCCTGGGGTTCAGGAGGTGATACTGCCTCCTCCAGAATGCATTTAAAAAAAAATCCCAATTGGGATTTCCTATTGAAATAACACATGCCCTCACAGTTGCAGCATGATCCCATTTATTGCATTGGTTGCATTTGATAAGCGGCAGCACCTGTAAAACACGACATGCTTTATATTTGTTGTCATGCTGCAAAGCATCGCAGCCGCGGCAATGTACACATCACGGTTCGGCAGGTGATTGGGGGTTGTAAAACCGCAACTCAACCACTTAGTCTTAACCCTCCTCCCTTGCTGCCAATGTGAATAAGGCCTAAGACCACGATGGACAACTTTGGACATATCAGGGGCCGCACTTGAGGCCCCCCATATTTACTGAGTGCTGCACGATAACTTATATTTTGATACATTTGATTACTAGTAGATTACATCATCACATTACGGATTGGTTACTATGGGCAACTGCTTCAGATTCTGTCTTTTCCAATTTTGATAAGTCTCTCCCATTGTGCTCTCCATAGCAGGAGCAAAAGCTCAGTTGCGGAGTAATTAATTAGCTTCTGGGCTTAGTGCTGGGCCATGCTTATCACCGGCAAAGGCCGCTGGAGTTCCTCTCACTTAATATGGAGCCTGATGTGCCCCAGACCAGATTTGAGGTCTGAAAGACAGCAGGTCACATTTTGGGCATTAAGGGTCTAAGAGGAGAATTACCTCACACCTCAATGTAAACAATGTGAGTAAATGATATGGAATGGCTATTGACTGGAGTTTATCCTGTTGAAATCATATTACAATATAGTGATTTGAAATATGCTTGTTTTACAGGACAAAGACTACATACAGAGTGTACAGAGCGCAGCGAAACGATGTGTGCGATTTGCCTAAATGGGGAGTATCAAGATAAGTGGAGCCGAGAAAAAGAATGTCTTCCACACCAATACTGTGATAAAAGTAAGTGAAATGTGTGTATATTTTCTTGTTAGGTTCTCAGTGTTTAGATTACTTTATCTTATTCATACTGTATATACTTTTATCACTGATTTCCTTTTTGTGGTTTCGCAGGCACACGCGATTAACAGGCTTGACATGTTTGGTATCTATTTACCCAACATGACCCCATCTTTTATATTTTACCAAGAAATTGATTAGTAATAAATGTTTCATAACATAATATTGGGGAAACAGTTTTTTCTTCAAAATGTTTGGTAATTTTTCCTTAATATAGTAAAAACATATAAACCCCCCTGTAGTGATTAAATACCAGCAAATGAAAGCTATATCTATCCCCAAAAAATAAAATTAATTTCAGTACAGCGTTTCATAACAGAACAAATGTCAGTCAAAGTACCACAGCGCTGAATACTAAAAAAATGGCCTGGCCAGGAAGTGGGGTTTAACACCGCGGTCTTTAAGTGGTTAAATTCCAAGTTAATTTTTATCACCTGAACATTTCTGTACATTCTTCATTTTCTTCATTGTATTTAACTAACATTGCTAACCTTTTTGATGTCACTTTACATTACTGTGACCTTCTGACCCATACCATTCACTCAAAGGACCAGCTTGTCAGAACATTTTACAATAGGTTCAGAGATGAAGCAGCAAAGGCAGGAAAAAGGCAGAATCCTGAAGTGTGTTAGGAATACAAATTGTTCGCAAGATAAAGTGATTTGTAAATGTGTCAAAATAAATTGTGTGATGAGCAATATCTGTGTTTTATTGTTTTGAGGCAGGAAGGTGGATTTTCTCAATAAACTGTACAGATAGGCTCCAGATGCCATTGGTGACAATGCATCAGGAAACTTTGGTAATTTAAGGCACGTCTATGACACAGTTTTTTTGCCAGATCACGTGGCATTATTTGGAATGCTTGGAATTAATTTGGATTATTTCTAATAATGGTTTATTATCAATTATATTTTACACCGTTTAAAGGGAATATGACTTTTTAAACTAATATTTTATACCTCTTCTTTTTTATTAAGATTTTGATTTTACAAATAAACATTTACTACAGGGTACACCAGGGACAAATAGAATAAGACGTTTTCTACAGAGAGCGTGCAGACCTGTTGGTTGTGAGACCCCAGTAGCACATGGTTTTGTTTTAAACAAAGTCATGTCATAGCCCATTGCCCTGTAACACGGCTTTGCTGCTGAACAAAGCCATTCATGTCAGCTGACATAGTTATCAATGACTTTATTTACAATCATGTGGCTTTGTTGATAAAGTCATGTGATCTCCATGACAGTGCTGACATAGAAACCATATTACTTTGTACTTATAAACAAAGTGTTAGGATATCATTAGTGTTAGCTCTACGACTTGGGTTACAGTTAAGGTTAAAGGAGAACTATGAGATGAGTGATTTCCACTCACCTCATAGTTCTAGCCGACCTGTGACAATGAGACTGTCACAGGTCGGCTCAGTAGATCGGGAGGTGAGCGAACACATACCGGGTTCGCTCACCTCTCGATCCTGTCACGGCTCTCTGCTGTGACAGTGCGAGGGGCTGGATTCCCCTCTCCCCGCTCCGATCTGCCAGCGCTGACTGGCGGAACGGACGGGGGAGGGGGCGGGTACAGCTGGCTCTGCCTCTAGATAGGCAGAGCCAGCTGTCACTCACGCAGCTGGGCGGATCTCGACGTCGATGTCGGGATCCGCTCTAGCTGCCGCGTCTCAGTATACTGCGAGCTGTAGCTCACGGTATACTGAGCTTAGGGTAACGGGAGGACGCTAGTTTGTGTCCTCCCGTTACCCTAAGGAGAACTATGGGGGAAAACACTGACCCCATAGTTCTCCTTTAATGTTAGGGTTAGTGAATAAAGCTCTAGGATTTGCACTTTTCAACACAAGAATAGGTTCATATGGATAACGTAAATGAGTGTTTCTGACCCTCAAGAGCAATGTAGAGCAATGTAAAGCAGTATGCAATAAAGGGCTATTTATGCATCTGAATACTGAAAAATGGCCTGGATGGGAAGGGGGTTTAACACCGCGAATGTCAACTGGTTAAAGGCCATTTGAACAAAAAGATATGTCATATTTTACTTGTAGGTGGAATTGGTAAGCTCATTTGTCACTAATTTCCTATAACTGTTGGGGGCACCATGACTTTTATAAACCTTCCATCAATTGCATTTGCCACTGCTTGGACATGAAGGCTCATACATTGCACTATAGGAAATCCATGATATAAGGAAACATAAGAGTTCTCATATGCTGATTCCAAGGGGTGTTGGGACGCAGCATCAGTTATTTAGTAACAACTTAGGTTAGAATCAGCTCTAGGGTTTGCATTTTTGACATAAGAACAGGTCCATTGAAAGCTTACTTAACTATGAAAACTACCAAAAAAAACCCTAACTGTTGACTTACCCATTTAAATTGTCCTGGGTTTGCTGAAATTTTGTCAAAGCAAAAACCTTTCCCTGTTGGTACAGTGTATGCAAACCATGGCATCTTAGAAGAAAGGGCTTGGAGACTGACCAGAAAGTATAACTAAACAGGTTATGGTGAGATGGACTTAAAGGAGAACTATGGGGTTAGGGCTTTTCCCCATAGTTCTCCTTAGGGTAATGGGAGGACACAATCTAGCGTCCTCCCGCCACCCTAAGCGCAGTATACCGCAAGCTACAGCTGACGGTATACTGAGACGCCGCAGTATACCACAAGCTACAGCTGGCGGTATACTGAGATGCCGCAGCTGAAGCGGATCCCGACAATTATGTCTGGATCCGCCCAGCTGCGTGAGTGACAGCTGGCTCTGCCTATCTAGAGGCAGAGCCAGCTGTACCCGCCCCCTCCCCGTCCGTTCCGCCAGTCAGCGCTGGAGAATCGGAGCGGGGAAGGGAGAATCCAGTCCCTCCCCTGTCACGGCCGTGACAGGATCGAGAAGTGAGAGAACGCCGGTATGTGTTCGCTCACCTCCCGATCTACTGAGCCGACCTGTGACAGTTTCATTGTCACAGGTCGGCTAGAACTATGAGGATGAGTGAAAAGCACTCACCTCATAGTTCTCCTTTAAAAGGAACCAAAAAGCCCCCCACTGAACCAGTGTGAAACCACATCAGAGTGCAGCTCTGCATGCTGATATGAAATCATCTTTAATTCATTAGTTAAACAAACACATTTTTATTTTGCTTACAATTTGTGGTCTTCTTTGGCACAAATTATGTAATCGTGCCCTAGCGTTGCATCCTGGGAAGGTTACATCAGCAGAGCATAGCTGGAAAATCTCATCTGTAATCTCACAAGATCTTAGATAAAGGCATTTTCCTCCCCTGAGATGACGTGCATGGTCACATGTCTAGTCACATGTGTCAGAGTTCCAGGAAGTAAAGGGAGATATAGCAATCTAGCCTTAGTAAAAATGTCAACTGTGACAAAAATGGGGAGAAAAATAAAAATAAGGTATGCAAAGGATAAAAAGCTGGCAATTATCTAGAAGTATGTATTTGTAGATTGCCATTTCTAAAGGTGTCTTTGTTGTCAGTTCAAAGATATGGGTAAACCTCCTCTTTAAGGTAAACCTGTAATGTGAGCTCAATATAGACTAAGGCTATAGTTCCCCAGCAAGCAACATGAGGCAACACTTCATTTATGTACTGTAGCAGACCCAAGCATTGGTTTTTGGAGGAAAAGAAGGACATTTTTCCAACTACAGATATGATTTTTAACCCTAAAAGAGAAGTGAAGGCAATCCATTTTTTGATTCAGAAGACATTGACAAGGATTTTATTCCTAATTTTAGGATAGTGGACAGAGCCATGCAAATCATTATTTTATGAACTTGGGCCAACTGTACATCCAGAAATGCTGATTTATAGCACAGATACATACAGCCAAATATTATAGAGCCATTTATTCCAAACTGCATACAGTAGTTTCAGACCTCGTCATTATCAGTGCAGTGCATGAAAACCAATGCATGTGAAACTGATAACATGAAGCTTAAAAGAGAACTATGGGGGAAGTGTTTTTCCCCATAGTTCTCTTTAGGGTCACAGGAGGACATATACTAGCGTCCTCCTGTGACCCAAAGCTCAGTATATCGTGGGATATTGCCCACAATATACTGTGAGCGCCGCAGGCAGGACGGATCCCGACATTACTGTCGAGATCCACCCAGCTGCGTGTGTGACAGCTGGCTCTGCCTATCCCCGTTTGTTCCTCCACTAAGCACTGGAGGATCCTAAAGGAGAGGGGGGAATCCCTGC
Organism: Nanorana parkeri; assembly: GCF_000935625.1. Classification (NCBI taxonomy): domain Eukaryota; kingdom Metazoa; phylum Chordata; class Amphibia; order Anura; family Dicroglossidae; genus Nanorana; species Nanorana parkeri. The sequence goes on along the minus strand of NW_017306645.1, from coordinate 704,965 downwards.
GGGCAGCGGATGTTGATAGTCACTGCAGGGAGACAATCGAGAAGTGAGCAGATCGTGCATGTTTCTACTCACTTCCTGATCGATAGAGCAGACCTATGACAGCTTCTTTGTCACAGGTCGGCTCTAACTATGAGGATGATTGAAAATCACTCACCTCATAGATCTCCTTTAAATCTATACAGATGTAAAAGACACAAATGAATGCAGCTCTGTACTCATTCAAATATCATTGAATGTATTCATAAACGCAATCAGTGTTAGTACCTGAATGTGACTTGGTGTCATCATATTGCAGTCCATGCACACCAGGGCTCAAAATGTAAGAGGAAGAAGCAATGCAAGTAGCCAAAGCACTAATTGCCTGACTAGAAGTGCGTTGATAGGAGGGTAATGCAGAGTGACAGAGAAATGAGCTCAGCGTAGTGTTGCTACTTCTTTCACTGTCCATTCAAGGGCTGGAGGCAGGTCCACCACAGCCTGGGTTTAGAGAAAATTGGATGAATAATGCTGGCCATTAAACTGGACATCTAGTGGGGGAAAATAAGTAATTCAGGGGACAGCTCTGAGTTGAAGTCAAATATTGCAGCAAAAGCTGCTATTTTATTTTAACTTTTAACAGGGACACAAGTATGTAATTAATAATGTATAATAATAATACAAATTATAATAATAATATGTACATGATGGAATCCATTGCTCAATAAATATGCAGGTTTTGCTTCTTGCTTTATAGTTTTGCAAAGCAGTTGTGGCAGCCAGGTCTGGCATACCGAAAGCAATAGACTCTCTTTGTAACTATGTAAGATATTTTCTTAGCAGTTGTTAAGCACGGAGTTTGATTGATTACAGTGAAATACACATAAGTGCTAGAATAGGAATTTGCAAAATGTTGTATGAAATATAACTTTTGATAAATATGAAAAAGGAAGTATGCAAAAACACGAAAACCACTATGAATATAGCTTTCCATCAAACGCTATAATTCAGAATGTGTACAATCTATGAAAGCACTGCACACTGACTGCTGCTCATATAATACATTTTATTGTAAGCCTTGGTAAAACATGACAGCTCAGATCCTCTGGGCAGTCATGTTTTACAGAGATTTACAATAAAACATATTATCCATGAGCAGCAGTGGATGTGTGGTGCTTTCATGCATTATGAATTCTTTCGACTGATGACAGACTGTGTTCTGCACTCTGAGGCTTCTCCTGGTGCATTAAAGTAGTTCCAAAAAAACTGGAGCAGCTTGTTTATTCCTTGCCAAAATGTACACAACATAAAAATGCACTATGCATTATATAGTCAAATGTTTGTGGACACTTGCCATCACACCTATTTGAGCTTCTTGGATATCCTGTTCCAAAACCATGGTTACAAATTTAGAATGATCTCCTCCTTTAAAGCTGTAACAGCCTCCACTCCTTTGGGAAGGATTTCCACAACAGGTTTGGAGTGTGTGTGTGGGAATGTGTGCACATTCAGCCAAAAGAGTATTTCTGAGGTCAGGTACTTGGACTTGTTGGATGAGAAGATCTGGCCCGCAATCAGCATTCCAATTTATCACAAAGGTGTTCATTAGGGTTAATGTGACACAAAAGTCAGGAGTTACACCTTAACAATGCATTCAAGTACCTTAACTATTATAAAAAATTTAATTTACTTATGCAACACTCAGCTGTAGATCCTTAAATCATCTCTGAATTGGTGCTGACACTGTCCTTCCTTCTGGAGGGGGGCTACTTTTATTCCTCATGGTTCCTGTGTGTGTTGTAAAGTAGCCCCCTCTCCAAGATGGACTACAATCTCACATTTGGTTTACTCATTTGTATAGAAATTATAGTCTATCACTGGAGCAAACTTTGCTTGGAGCTGTGGCTACTTTACAACACACAGGACCATGGGGAACAAAAGTAGCCAACTTCCAGAAGGACAGTGCCGGCACCAATTCAGAGATGGTTTGAGGCTCTACAGCCGTGTGATACAAAAATAAGCTACATTTTTGTTAATAGGTAAGGTATTTAAATGCATTTTTAAGATTTAACTCCTGAGTTTAGTGTCTCTTTAAGGTCAGGGCTCTGTGTAGGCCACATGAGTTCCTCAAAATTCATCACAACTTGTCCTTATGTACCTGGCTATGTGCACAGGGGCACAGTCATACAGTAACAAAAATGGCCATCTCCAAATTGTTGCCACAGGTTTGGAAGCACATAATTGCCTAAAATGTAACCTGTAACATTAACTGTACCCTTCACAGGAAACTCCAGAACTCAGTGTCTACGAATTTTTGACAATATAGTGTAGTTTCCTTTTAAAGTGAAACTGTGTTGACATTAACTCCTCTACACTTCAAGCAACCATGCATGGCAGCAGAGCTGTCCCTACACTATTTGCTGCCTGAGGCAGGGGTGGCAGGGGATGTTGTACTGCCAGTGTATGGTCGTTCCAGGAGGGGTTTGCTATCCGTTAATGGTCTTTGGGGGCTGGGCAGTAAGTTGTGAGAGGTTTTGGTGTGCTGCCAGCGGCTCTGTTCGGTGTTCCTCTCAGCTCCTTGCAACCAGTGACTTGTGGCCTGTGTGCTGCATTGTAACTGTGCTTACATAGAACATGCTGACAGGAGGAAAGAACAGTGTGAGCAGATGGGTGGGCAAAAAGGAGATGACTTAGGTTTTTTCTTATTTGTGTAGCGCTCACCCCCGAAGGAGCCGCTGAATAACCGGATATTTCTATACCCCTACACCAATGTACCGCCCAAAGCGTGGATCCACAGCACACCAACACACCTTTGAAGAGTTTTATAGTAGATTTACTGACAAATCAGAGATGAACAACTATGATACAATAGTAATGACAGAAATCCCCAACAATAATGTGTATCAACAGGCTGAGGCACTCTGCGACCCAGTAACTGCAGCTATCTGCTGTCAGTACTGAGGTATGTGAGGCCAATTGTCTCTAAAGGCTTTCCCCTGAATGGGGTGTATGTCCCTTTAAGGTCTCCCTTTAAGGCCTGTTCACATGAGATCAGGTCCTGATCAGCAGACGTGGAGCTGCTGATGCATTGCGTTTTTGGCCGCGTTTTTGATGCGTTCCAGCAAAAAAAAAAAAATTATTTTTTTTGGCTGGAGTGGGGCTGTTAGTATGTTAGCCCTCGTTCACACCTGAACATTTTGTAGCGCGTTCTACGCTCGACGAACGCTCTACAAAGCGCTCAAACATGAAAATCCCATTGTTTTCAATGGGTCTGGTTCACACCTTGGCGTATTTCAGCCCGTCCCTAACGCTCTACAAAACGGCCCACGCCTGAAAAGGTACATGTACTACTTTGGGCCGTTTTAGTTGCGCGTTTCCATTTGGATACAGCCAAGTAGCCCTCGGAAACGCGCGTTTGTCGCGCAATTTTTTTACCGTGAATCGCGGTAAAAAAAACGCGTGACAGACGCGCATATGCAATACGCCTAGGTGTGAACCAGGCCTTAGCTGCAGCGCAGTGCGTTTTTGACGCGTTTGCGTATCCTGACCGTATCCGGACCTGACAAAATGTGACATGCAGTATTTTTTCTGTCGTAAGCTGAACGGACTGCGCATGTGAGAACTGTAGCCCATAAAACACATAGGGATACATTGGGATGCATTTTGAGTGCAGCAGCGTACGGAGCCGGTCAGCACACAAAATGGATGTCGTGTGAACAGGCCCTTAACAATATCCGAACCTCCCTATACTACTGGCCAGTAGTGGTGTCCTAAGCTAGCCGGCGTTGGGGCCCTTACTGTAGTGCAGATATGAACAGCAAACAGGTTGTCAATGTGGCCAAAGGCAGGAACTGGGCGTCCTCTCTCTCTCTCTTCAGTTCAGGCGACATAGAGGGAAGTCATCTGGGTCCCCGACAAAAGGTCCTCAGCCATCCAGGATGTTTGCAGTCCTCTCAATTGGCTCCGTCTGGCTCCCTCTCTCTTTGCTGGGCTGGCTGGATAACTACGGCGGCTGGTTCAGCCATGCGACTAGGCCTCGGTTCAGGCGCTCGAACACAGTCTCTCTGGTTCAGCAGATGAACATCCATCCTTCAGAGCGCTGCTGTACAGATTCTGTGTGTCCCAATCTGTCAGGGGGAATCACACAGCTCTGCTGCATGCAGTCCTAATTCACACAGGGCCCCACACAGGCCTGTCTTCTCCAGATCCCCCAGTCAGACTGGGCACGCTCAGTCACTGCAGTACATAGCCCTCCTCCTTCCTCTTGCACAGCATCCTGGGAGTGATAGTTCACAAGAGCTCTATTAGCAATCCCCAGTGTCAGCTCTGCACTGCAATCCCCACAAATCTCTGCTTCAGATCACACACAGGGACAAGTTAACTCCTTACAGTTAGGAACAAGAATCGCTGTGATAGCACATACTGTATATGTATATTATATAGGGGCTACATTTGCATCAGAGAAAAGTCAGATCACCAGACTGGCTGTACAGGCTGTGTGTATCTCAGGACACACACTATTACTATGCCACCCTGATGAAGGGACCCTGCGTAGCTCCGAAATGTTGGTTTTTGCACGTGACGCACCTCTTCATATAAATAAATACAAACACAAATTTATAAGTATTCATCAAGTGCTGGTGATCTTCATTCGTATCAAGACTTATTTATGCACGGCGCCATCCGTGATCATCACTGCGAGCACCACCATTTACTGTATGGTCCTAAACGCTGTAAGGAGTGCAGAGGGTACATCTGGACATTGCTGTATCTCAGGACAGAATAGACAGAATGTAAGTTGCCAGCGAGAGAGCAATGCCTCACTCATCCAGCCAGCAACGAAGCCACACATACAAAGCAGCCAAGTATTTATCTCAACTGCCATGTCCTGCATCTTGCTGTTCTCACCAGCAACAGCACTAGTGCGACAGAAGCCTTAAAGTGACCACAGGTTTCTATGTAACTATTACAATCAAAGTTTAAATAATTGTATTTCCTTTTTGTGTTTTGTGTTAAAAAACAGAATTCAAGGCCCATTCACCTGCAAAAAACTATGTGTCGGGCTTGTGGTGCCATTCAATTTCAACGCCACCCTAAATGCGTCAAAGCAAATCACGCATTTTTGCACAAAGGGAGCTCACAGCTCCAGCAGCATCACAGAATCAAACAGCTGCATTAGTGCCTTTGCTGTGATTGAGGCACGTAGGGCAGCTTATTGAAAGGAATAGGCTGCCCAATGCAGACGCGCAACAAATGCACAAAAATGCTACATGTGTTCTTGGCTTAATTTACTTATATAGGGTTAGGTTTAAACACATGGATGTAAAAAACATTTAAATTTGCCTTTAGAGGCACTTGCAGCTGGATCCTTACCTCTCAGAGATCCTTGATTCCATGCATAACCTAAATGTTTTAATGTTTGTCTTTTTTTTCTTGGTTTCTTGCATTTAGTTGGTGCAATTCTTTAAAAAATAAATATTGCTAAACATGACAGTTTTTTTTTAGCTGTGTGAGGTGAAAATCAAACCTGTACTCATCTTAGTTGTTACCCGGTATATTTCTCTTTCGCTAGACTTAGGGTTCCAGAAGATAAGTGAGGGGACACAAAAACAAAATGTAGAATGCGTTTGTCAAGATGGGAAGCATTGCTCCAGCACAGAATGCGAGACTTGTGTGTTTAATACACTCTGCGCCCCAGGATATGGAGTCACACGGAAAGGTGAGAGAGTGCTGATTATTGTGAAAGAAATGTCTTGGCCAAATGATACATCTTAAAATTAAGACACCTGCATTGAGGAAAATATGGAGGCTGCCCTCTCCTCAAAATGCTTCTTGCCTGGCTTTCATATGATAGGGAAATGTATAATAGATTTTTGTTAATGCAGCATTTCACAATGCAAAACATGTGCAGTGTGAGTCCATTGACACCTATGGTACTTGTGCATTATGGTGCCATTTTAAATGAATGGCACTGCACAGAGTGCCTTGTGCTACCTTTGCAGTAAAATGCAAATCAGTGTGATGCTTCGGTCTGAAGGAGGCCTAAATGCTAACTATGCTTTCAAATATCCTAATGACCCCCCTCCCCATGCTAATAAACCCTGTCGCACTTAGCAGGCGATGCTGTTTTGGGGACTACACAGTATTGGGTGATGCTCAGTCAGAGAGGCCACCCTGCAGGTTTTTACATTGGGACCTATGAAGAACCCAGTTCCATTAGAACTCTGCGCCTTGACATTGCATCTTACTGGCCCCCTACCATTGCATGCCTGAATCTCCCAACACCCTCTACACTGCACTCCAACACCCCTGACTCTAAACCTCCCTACTTCCCAGCACCCTTGTCACTGCATATCAACACACCAGACACTACACCCCTGACTTTGAACCTCCCTGCAGCCCTGACACTAGACCCCAGCACCCCAAACACTGCACCCAGATGGTAGGCCATTACTGGATCTCAATCCCAGACAACTAGAATGTGGTTTGGAGCTCAAGGGAAGGTCCCAGTATTAGTATAGTGTTCCTAATAAATTGCTCTGGAAACATAGCGGCATATAGTACCTAAAAAATGTTTGAGTACACATGTCAAACTGAAATACATCCTTTAGATAATACACTTGCAATGTGCTAATTAATATCAATCAAATTAATTGGTCTGTTTAATAAAACTACACAAGCAATTAGCTGTCTGAATTAAGATTGCTGTCAGCAGCACGGCAGCTTGGTCACTGGTATTGGGGCCTCGGGCATAGCAAATATAAGCCAGGAAAATATGTTATTGTTTAATTTAGTTGTTACTTATTAACATGAGGTTCCCTATACAAGGATACAATAGTGGGTTTCATCTGCAAAGGGGTTTTTGTTTTGCATCATGGGAAAAATACACCCAACTATGCAAAAATAATACTTGGTAGTCAAGGATACTAAAAATTACTATTTAGCCTACAGGGCCCAATTATAAAGAAGCAGTATGATCTTTCCATGAGGGTACTGATAAACAGCGGCATGTTTATAACACACAGTGATGTGCTTCAAAAATGTGCATAGCACTGTCCTTACTGTGGAATCCGAGATTTATTTAACAATTAAAATAAGTACTGTGAGAAAAACAGCCTGTCACATGACCTGTCATTTCACATGACTGGGCTCCTCCTGTTCTCTGCAGCGTTATGTCTGTATGGTGTGCCCTACATTTTATGAATCGGAAGTTGTATTCTATGCATCACACACCTTACAGGCTTTCTTACAGTTAAAATGCAACTGAAGCCATTTAAAAAAAAAAATTCTGGAGAGGGATTAGAACATCTGCTTTATATTGCTGTCTGTGTCCCTGTTAGGCCTCATTCACATGAGAAAAAGCCGGCACGTACAGCTCCGTGCTGCGTGCAAACCCTTATCGGGCAGCTCCCGTGAAGGACAGGTGCTGCGTGTGATTAGTACGCAGCCCCTGTCCTTCTCTATGGGAGTACGCGGCCGTACGCCGCCCTACGCTCACCCCAAGTGCAAGTCCGTACGGGTGCGGGTGTCGCGGCTCGGACGCAGACAGGATCCATCCTGTCAGCGTACGAGTATGGGCACCCACACGGACGTGCACGGCGGGTGAGCATTGGGGCGACTTACGGCCGCGTACACCCGTAGAGAAGGACAGGGGCTGCGTACTAATCACAGTACTTGTCCTTCACGGGAGCTGCCCGATAAGGGTTTGCACGCAGCACGGAGCTGTACGTGCCGGCTTTTTCTCGTGTGAATGAGGCCTTAGGGAGATTCATCCTCTCTATTTGTCCTGGTGACCGTTATCACTGAAAGTAAAAGAAAATCCCACATTTTGAGTGGTCACCAGAACAGGAATATACAGGAAATCTTCCAAAGGGGACACTAGTTCTGGTGAGTCTGCTAAGCACAAGGGATTTCCCTCACTTTGTGGCTTCAGATAGGAAGTGAAGACAAATCTCCCCAATAGGACACATATGGCAAAAAAAAAACCCCAACAGAGGTTATAGCCCTCTCTTACTCTATCCAAAACTAAAAACAATTTTTGTCTGAAGTTGTACTTTAATGCAGTGAATAAGATGATGACGCCACCATATTGTCATAAGGAAATAACAATCTTCATCAGTGCACCTTGGTATAGAGCCTTGAGAAAGGGTTCCTGCAAAGTCCCGAAACATCAGCTTGTAATACCTGATGCCTGTTGCCTGTGGCTATCACTATACCAAGGTACATTCTTGAATGACTTGCAGGTGTAGAATTGAGTAATCACTGTGGGGTCCAGTGGATAATGGCATCTGCTTTGCACTATTAATGGTCCGCTATGTGTCATGCAATCATTCCCTGTTTTAACAATCTTTTTGTTTTTTTCAGCTGAAAAATATTCAGACACTGAGTGTGCAGTATGTCCATACGGAACCTTCTCTAATAGTACATCGGATACAGAGCCATGTAAGGATTGGCAAAGGTAAGACCTATGCAGAATGGCATGTACATACTATGCAAAAAACATTAGCATCTTAGCACTGCATCGCGGTGCCTTAAAGATGAACTCTGGGCAGAAATTGTATTAACTCTTCTAGTGGGGCAACCTTGCACTGCAAGGGTTAACTGCTTGTTTTTTGCCTAGGGTCCAAAAAAAAAGTTATACTCACCCATTCTTTGCTAGCAGCGCTCCTTCCAGCCGCTCTCTTTCTTCGCTGCAGCGATAGTATGTCCCATGGAGTCCTCATGTCCTATACACTGTATTAGACATGATGACTCGAGGATTCCTAGACCACTGCAGAGGAGGGGGAGAAATGCTCCAAGGATTGGGTGAGTATAACTTTTTTTATTTTTTACCCTAGGCAAAAAGGAGCAGTTAACCCTTGCATTGCAGGGTTAGCCCCACTGCAAGGGTTAATAACATTTCTGCCCAGAGTTCTTCTTTAATGAATAGCCTGCCAAAGCACCACAATGCAAGCAAAACTGGCATGCACCATTTTTTTCCAAAGCAGCGCACCTAATGCACATTCCATGCAGTTTGGTGCACTGGAGGCCGGGTGTGCTGCCCACTACTATACTAGTGCATTGGGTTGTCATTCAAAATGTATTTAGCCGTGTGGTACATGCGTTAACATTTATGTGAATAGTAATTTGACCTTAATGACAAAGTTTCTGTCATAAGGCAGAACACTACAATTATCAGCATTGAGATTTGTTTAGTTAGCTGCTGTGTGTACTAAGGGTGGAAGTATCAGTTGGGTCAAATGGAGCACATTTCCATTGCTGGCTTAGGGGAGCTATTCATGCAGCTGTGACTGTGCACATATAAGAGCATTCTGTAGACCCAGATGTGTCTACATCCTCCAAGAACAAGTACATTTTAAAGATTTTATTTTGGGATGAAGGATGCTTGAGATCCTCTATAGGCCTAATGAAGCAAGACTGATAATCAATATTAATTACAAGCTGAAAAATGTTCATATCTTACAGAATTTACATAACTGCTGTGTATGCGAGAGCTTCTGGTAAACCCCGATAATCTCGGTACAGCTACTGCAGCAGTGTGCATATCAGTGGAATGTAGAATATTCCAAAGTCTCTTTTTTAGTGTAAAGTTCCCCACATGATGGGGGCTATTCACAAAGCTGCCGAAGGCAGCCGAGTGAATAACCCAGCCGAAGTGAAGTGAGCCGAACAAAGTTCAGCTATTCACTACGGCTGAAATCAGCTGTACATCGGCTGGCTTCGGCTGCACTTTGGTCAGCCGAACATGCTCTCCATGTTTGGCTGAGCCGAAGTGCAGAAGGACTTTGACTCAGCTGATCCAACATCTGGATCGGCTGAGCCAAAGCTCCTGCAGCTCACTCGCTGACGTTCGCCCCTAATCACATAGGGGCCGAACGTCAGTGAGTGAATAGCCGAAGGCCGCCGAGTGGCATTCGGCTATTCTGCTTGGTACCTCCGTGGTACCGAGCAGAATAGCAAATCAGTGAAAATAGTTTTTTTTTTAAAAAGGTTACAAATTTTTTCAAAATATAAATAAATAGTTAAATTAAAAAATAAATAAAGATTTTTTTAAAAAGAAAAGAAGAAAAAAAAAATGCAAAAAAAACCCCAATTGGGCGGAGCTAGCAGCGACAACTTGCTCCTCTTAACTGTTTTCTATTGGCCGGCACCTGCTAGAGCCTTCTAGCAGGTCCCAGCCAATGAATAACAACTGGGCAGAGCCGGCCGTGACGTCACAGCTGGGTCCACCCAGCTGTCATTTGCAGGCCTGGTTCACACCTAGGCGGCATCGTTTTTGCGCATTTTTATGTGTGTGAGCAGCATATTTGCGCGTTTATGCACATTTTCATGCACATTTTTGGATGCGTACATGAAGACACGCATTTTAACTGGCAGCTTATGAAACGTTGTGGGCAATGGAAGAATGCGCGTTTAAACGCGCAAAAACGCTCACGAAAACGAGCAAAATGCTTCTGCCGTGCGTTTTTGGGCCTTTTCATTAAAGTCTATGGAGCAAAAATGCGCTTTTAACTGCCCAAAGAAGCTCATGTACCTTTTCGTGGTGTTTGACGTTTTCCTGCTGGTGTTTTTCTGCTCAGGTGTGAACAAGGGCCATTGAAAAACATGGGATTTCTTGTGTTGGGCATTTAAAAGAGCTTTTCCAACTGCTCAAAAACTCCTAGGTGTGTACCAGGCCTTATTGGCATTCTGACATTACATCGTTAAATGGAAGCCAGTACGATGAATATAAATTATAAATAGCAGTTTCAATTTCATTTATTAATAAAATGTTGTAGCTACAGGCAGCAGTAACTTTGAAGAACTCAATCAAGATAACTCTTTAATTGCAAAGTGTTGAGTAAATAGGCTATTTGATATAAATGTGTGTGTTTTTTTTTTTTTATGAGGAAAACCTGTTTCGGCTCCATAAATTAAATCTGCTAATTTCCTTCAAAGGAATTCCAAATGAACAAAATGCATAAATTGCATCAAACAGTAATGCTGCTTGCTTTAGGCCTACTGGTTAATAAAACATCAGTCGATTAAAGTTATCCCCATCACAAATAAAGATGGAGGCAGAGTGTATATATCTGTTTTCACGGCAGTAAAGCATATTTCAGTTCTATTGGCTTTTATGTCCGTTAGCCTTATTTAGTGTTGTATACGGTGGCTGTGCTGATCACGTTCTAGTGCAGCAATGCTGGCTAAGTGCAGTGTTTTAGGTGCTGTGTTTATATATATATATATGTTAATGGAATAGAGAGTGGCAAAGTTAAAGCTGAACTCCAGTCAGACATCTAAATACATACATAAAATACAACATTGAAACCTGCCAAAGGATTTGATTTCTGTCCATGCAGCCCTGAGATTTACACAGTCCGGTCATGCACAGGGCCGGATTTACTCTCTCTGCTTCCCCAAGGCCAGGTTCCTCAATGCGCCCCCCTGTATGCAGGCTGCATACAAGTGATCTCGGCGACATTGCCAACATCACTTGTACAGAACAAGCGGCGGCTTCCCCGCTGTACATTTAGCCCTGCTTGCCCAAAGCAGGGATAAATGTAGAAAACAACTACTGGTCCGATGCACGGAACTGCATATCCCGGGCGTTGGGAGATAGGAATTCCACACCCCTGCTGCCCCTCTACTCCCTGCTGACCAAGGCTGGATTTCCCACAAGGCCAACCGAGGCCCAGCCCTGGTCATGCAGAACAGCCAGGCAGATTACATCAGTTTACAGCTACCATTTCTGTTAGTTATAGGCTGTAGAAGAGATACAGCGGTTCTGATTTGTACCTCCAGCCTGCTCATTGGAGAATGAAGGAGCAGCAGCTGACTGTTGAGATCATCCCTCTCTGCTCACTCTGCTCCATCCTCCTGTCAGCTGCTTCCTTTCAGCACATTTGCATGTAATACACTTGACTGAATCCTAGTACTTCCCTTCCTTCTCTCAATATACCAGTGGTGCAAAGGGCTGACACCAAGTCCGTTGATTACACTAATTGCATTTAAATAACACATTACATTTTATACTAATGAATAACAATTTGTTTTATTAATGAGTTTAGATTTAAAAGTTCTAAATGTACAAGTCAAGATTGAAAACTAATCCATGAGATGAATACAGGGAGCATAGCCTACGGCTTATCGGTTCAATTTTTCATGCAGACATTTCTGTATTGCACCACTTCACCTTAGTCTCTTTTGTTTAAAATCTGGTGATCTAGGATCTCACCTGCTGCTGATGCTGGAACACCCGTCTTTATTTCAGCCTTTCCTGCCTTCATTCCTTCCCCTGGCTGGGTGAGAGAGGACTGCCAAGGGAAGCCAATAAAGAGCCCTACTGAGCACAGTTTAACCTGTTTCCATCAGTGTAATGCATATATGCGGCAGTATGGTGGGTGCCGCCTTAACACTGAGCCGCTGCATAAATGCGTCAGCTGGCTTTGCTGTTTTGGGGTGCACAGTGACTAAGCTGACACCGACATCTCAGTTACCATTTACAATTGGGATCTATTGGGACAGGTTCCCAATCATGTGACTACTGTGACAGCCAATCATAGCGATCAGATGATCTGGAAGCCAGCCTCCAAAGCCTGGCATTCACAACCCCTTAAAGGAGAACTATGAGGTGAGTGCTTTTCACTCACCTCATAGTTCTAGCCGACCTGTGACAATGAGACTGTCACAGGTCGGCTCAGTAGATCGGGAGGTGAGCGAACACATATCGGGTTCGCTCACCTCTCGATCCTGTCACGGCTCTCTGCCATGACAGGGGAGGGACTGGATTCCCCTCTCCCCACTCCGATCCGCCAGCGCTTACTGGTGGACGGACGGGGGAGGGGGCGGGTACAGCTGGCTCTGCCTCTAGATAGGCAGAGCCAGCTGTCACTCACGCAGCTGGGTGGATCCAGACATCGATGTCGGGATCCGCTCCGGCTGCGGCGTCTCAGTATACTGTGAGCTGCAGCTCGCGGTATACTGAGCCTAGGCTAATGGGAGGACGCTAGTTTGTGTCCTCCCGTTACCCTAAGGAGAACTATGGGGAAAAGCACTGACCCCATAGTTCTCCTTTAAAGGGCCTCTGGGAGTGGGCAATGGGGGGTTAAGCATTGTGTATAATTTGTGGCTCAGTGATAAGGGCAAAGTGGCTGGCAAATTCAAGAGCATTCACTGAGCCCCCATATGCATGTGCACTTGAACGCCCCTCTCTATTGGTGTACATGTGAACAAAGCTTAATTTCCAGCGGCTGTCTTTAGGTTACTGGAATCTGGGACTGTCCTAGAAAACCCAACACTGATGGCTGCCATGAGGCACTTTTTCATATATTACATTTATCCTCAGGCTATTTGTGGGTTACATGCCATGATTTCTAAGCACAATATGTAATAACTTGTTATGTTTTTGTTCTAGATGTACTAGTTCACAAGAAGAGAGCCACCCAGGAAGTACCAATACGGATGTTGCCTGTGGTAAGTTGTTCAAAGTGGGGGTTTTAAAGGGAAACCATATTATTGTTTACATATATAAACTATATTGCCAAAAATATTGGGACACCCCTCCAAATCATTGGATTCAGGTGTTCCGTGAAATTTTCTTGCGACTAAATATTCCGCGGTCAACCGTAAAATGACAGAGTGGGGTCAGCGCATGCTGAAGCGCACAGTGCGCAGAAGTCGCCAACTGTCTTCAGAGTCAATAGTTACAGCCCTCCAAACTTGGTGTGACCTTCTGATTGGCACAACAACAGTGCATAGAGAGCTTCATGGAATGGGTTTCCATGGCCGAGCAGCTGCACCCAAGCCTTACATCAGCAAGTGCAATGCAAAGCGTCGGATGCAGTGGTGTAAAGCACACCGCCACTGGACTCTAGAGAAGTGGAGACGTGTTCCCTGGAGTGACGAATCACGCTTCTCTGTCTGGCAATCCGATGTCCCAATACGTTTGGCAATATAGTGTAGCTCCTATGATAGCACTCAAAATCTCAAACACAAGTAAAGGCGAATTGTTCAGTCTCTAAAAACCTCAGGATGTGTTGTATACTTTATTACTGGCATACTGGAACTGGAACAATCTTGAAAGCAAATTGTCCTAGAAGTTGATTTGATCATTAGATTCTATTAACAATGATCACTTATCGTTAGTCATTATACACTGTGGAGGTTCCATTAGCTAAAATGAGGGAAATGACAGCAAAAGATATAAGTGTACATTCCCATTAAAGAGGAAGTTATATCTGCATTCACTTTATAATCTGAACCCATTCTGTTTGCATTTCACTATAGCAATGCCAAGACACATGTCTGGTATTAGTTCCTCAATCATGCTGCCGAAATGGTGATTGATCGCTAACCATTTGAACAAATGACTCCCTATGCTGCATAGTGGACTTTAACAGCAATTCATTTGTCATGACCAGTTTAACAAAGTTACAGCAATATACGACCCGGTGCTATTAATGCTTCTGTATACTGCTGTGTAGCTCACAGCATAGGCTACTTGTTCCATCGTTGAGTACTAGTACTGCTCTTAGTTCCCATTCACACTGTCGCAGTGTATTAATGAACACGCGTCAACGTGTACAGTTATTCACACCAGTAAGGTGTGCTGCAGTGTATGGAGAATATGATAGGAGGAGAGGGCAGAGTGATTGAGAGATGAGCTCTTAAGTGTACTGCTTTTCCTTCACTGTGCAGTCACAAGGTGGCGGTGGGGTAAAGACTTGTGAGGGCTAGTTCACACTAGCCACAGTGCGTTCCGGCCCGGATCTGGCCGGAACGCACTGGATCGCATTGCGGCTGGCTCACTTTGTTGTGGGCGGGAGGGGGTGTTTCTCAATGGCAATGAAGCCACGCCCTCTGGCCGCAATGCGATCGGCCGCACAGGCACATCAATGTCTGCGGTCTGGTCAGAAAAAATGCTGCAGGCACTATTTTTTCTGACCGGACCAGAGCGGAATGCAGACATTGATGTGCCTTGTGTTCCCGTGCGGCCGATCGCATTGCGGCCGGAGGGCTGTGGTGTAATTCACTTCAATGCACTGCCACGCCCCCTCCTGCCCCATAACAATGTGGGCCGGACGCAATGCGATGCAGTGCGTTCCGGCCAGAATGCACTGTAGCTAGTGTGAACTAGCCCTAAGTGAAAGTGAAACAGCAGCTCTCCCTTCCCCCTCCCTCTCTTTTCATCCACATCCCTCTCCCCTCCCTATCTCCATCCATTCTCTCACCCCAACACATATCCCACCAAACCT